>NC_072731.1:76539262-76826333 GCF_026930045.1 Uloborus diversus | reverse complement strand
GTATACTCCCAGTAATCTACTAAGTACAATTTGTGTAACGTGAACATATACATAGTATGTCATAATATGAAAATTTATGATTTTTATTTTTGTTATTTATGAGTAAAATAATTGGAACTTAGCTGGGCCATTGTTTATGGTTATTTCTAGAAGGTAACACTTTCTTGTAAGAATGGAAAAAAAAAGAAAACAAAAGGTTTCGAAATTGAAAAATATTTTGCGTTCAAAAGTTACGTTTTCTGGAGAATGACCCTTATATTATATGTTTACACAGATAAAATGATGAAAACAATGGTTGGTAAACTAATGCTGAGGAACATAAAATGATACTTAAATCAGTTAATACAAACTTCAGATAGCCCTACAAAATTATACCACTTGATTTAATACTCCCAAACCTGTTTTTGTGCGGTGGATAAGAACCTCATAAAAACAAATTGTTCGTTTTAAAAAACATTTTGTCTGTTTTATAAATAATTTCGTCAATTGAGTCCCAATCTGATTGAAATTTTCATATATCGCGGGAAAAAGAAATCACACAAAAAAATTGTACAAAAAGAAAGACCGCACAAAAACAGGTTTGTGTGTACATAGATTATACAGGGTGTTTCGTTTTAACCAACAAGACCTTCTTTTTTGCAACTGTTTGTCCAAGATGCATACTTCTAATTGCAAAAATGTTCAAAATCAGGTGCAAGGTTAAGGAATTGAAAGTTTGAAGCAAAAATAAGAATGAGTCAAATGATACAAAATTCAATTTTTTTATACGGGCCCTAGGTTCTCCAACTTATATTCAGGGAAGTCATCACCATTAAAATGTAATTCCAACACAAAAAGTTTGACATTAGTACGACTAATGTTCACCCAGATATGAAACGCAGCGTTTCGTGACTTACACCACTTCACACTCACTGTCAATAACACCTTTTGAGAGAAAATATAGCAGTTTAAAAAGGCTTAAAATTTTTGTGTGCAAATCTGGTTTTTCAAATTGATTAATGTTTTGTAGTGTTTTTGCGTATCACAGCATAAAATTTGCATTTGTTTTTGAATAGCATTAAAAAACATAAATACTTTGTTTTTTAACTTTGACAACCTATCATTCTTCTGAAAGGACGATAAGTTCCTATCTCATTTCTATCTGGTCCCTTAAAACTTTAAACTCGAATATCTCCTTGAGTTTTGCTCGCATAAATGTCAAATTGTTTCTGTTAGTAATATATTTCAATTGAGATTATTTCCCTAAATGTAAGTTAGGAGACCTAGGGTCAGTATAAAAAGTTATTTTTAGTTTTTGACTCTTTTTTTTTTCGCTTTAAACTTTTAGTATCTTAACTCAGCATCTGATTTTGAACATTTCTGCAATTGGAAGTATGCACCTTGAACAAACAGTTGCGAAAATGAAGGTCTTATTGGTTAAAACGGAACACCCTGCATATTTTAAATGAAACACTCGGCTTCCCTTAAGCGATCGAATTGATAATAATATTAACAGCAGTAATAATAATAATATGTTGTAATAAAAATATTAATCTCATCAACTGTGCCATTCCCCTTCCTCCAAGAGGGGTGGCACACCGTGAAACATTAAGGAACCAGACTCTCAAAAAGAGAAAGACCCCTTACCACTAAAAACACCCCCGTGAAAAATGGTTTTGCTTGGTGAATTAAATTATTTTCAGGACAGGCATAAAAAGGTATTCAACAATATTAAAAAATATATACTTTAAGTACAGTATACGCATCTTGACATAACAATTCAAGCAACTTTAAAATTAAAACATGGATAACTGACAAATAGCATCTAAAAGGTCCGTCTGAACAACAACAAAAATAAGTAAATGAAATAAAAGAAATAAACATAATATTTTTATTGCTGCATTTTTTACTAATCGACTTTCAAATTTAACTTATGTTTTATCATCATTATTAAATGATAATTTTGAGTAAGAGTGGTTGAAAAATTAATTACGGTCACACATATACCTTTAACAAAATATTTAATCGACTAGTTATAGGCACATTAGCTTGAAAGGATCTTAAATATTTTAATTAATGTCAAAACTATACCTATCCTATATGATAGAAAAAAAAGCTAAGGTACGTACCAATAGAACTGCGATCTGATGAAAAAGAGTAATGTAATTTCTACAGTGTCTCTCGACCTTTTTTGACATGCGGGCCTGCAAAAGCTTTTCAAAAAAATTCACGCGGACTTGTGCTGTTTTCTTGTTAACTTGTAAAAAAAAAATTTTCGCGAACCATTAAAAACTAATGAAAAAAAAAAAATTACGAACGGCTGAAGTTTTCCCCCCCTTCCTTTTTTACAAAGTAATAATAATAATAAATGAATAAGTAAATATATAAATAAAACTCTATTAAATAACTGCTACACAAGTATTTAAATATTAAGACAAGAAGTAACTATGGTCAAAAAAATGGACACAATTTTTAAAAAAGCTACTGAGAAATCATAGAAAATTACGAAAATTAATCTTAAAACTGACGTAAAAGATCAAGTGTTGGATAATATTATCATTAGGTAATATGGAGTTTCCTTTCTTCTCCTATTTTTTTATTTTTTGCGTGGACGACCAAAAAAATCTGAGGATCAGCCTTTTTTTTTTTTTTTTTTTTTTTGCCGGTGTGTCAGACACCGGGCTGCTCTACTATTCGAAAAGAAAGTCCTTACACAGAAATTTTGAGAATAAGCATCTCTAACTCCAAAAACAAACAAATAACTAAAAAAATTATACATGCGTTGTAAAACAAATGTACGGAATCTCATGAAACCGGCAATCTCCATGCCTTATATATATATATATATATATAGTAATAGCTGTTGAAGAGGAAAAAATTAATACAAAAAAAAAGAAGAAAAAAACAGAAGCGGAACAGTATGATAAAAGGTTTTCCCTGACACATGGGCATGGGCAGCCGATTCTCTGCCCTTTTACATGTTATTCTAGTGAGCGACGTTTCTAGACTCCTCTCCGCTGACCTCCACTCTTCCCTCCAAACCGCTCCGCTATAGACAACTACGATTTCGTTTGGGCTCGGCGAATTTTGCCCACCCTTGAGTTGCAATGAATTCCTTCGGGTGTTATCACCCGCCGTTTTTCGCTTTCTGATTCAGTCATTGCGATTGGCTAAGGGCAGAGGCGTGACTCTTAGTTTCGGGGGCAGCTTCACGCGAGCCCGCAGCTCCCAAAACTGTGCACAGCGCTAAAATTAATGGATTTAAAAACTTTCTGGTTATGTTTAGAGATATGCGGAGAGGGGGGTGGGCTAGATGTTTGAAATCTGTTGTGCGCATTACTTTTTACTTTTTTTAACTGAAACACAAAACGATATTTTTGTTAATAATGTATTTTATCAATTACATTTTTTTGGGTGGGCCGGGCCCACCCTGCCCATAGCGACGAGCCGCCCCTGCCATGAAGACCCCCGGAGTTAATTTTTGGTACACTCAATCTCTAGTGGCCCCTGACGACATAAACCAAAATACAATCCCCTGCACCACCAGGGGGAGGAGGAGTTTGATATAAAATCACTGTTCAAAAAGGTTTTCGCTTTCTTTGACAGGGCTACAGCTCAGACGAAAAAAGGAATCAAGCTGAAATTTCGTACACACAGTCCTTGTGCCCTACTGATCTGCCTTTTGTGCCATTTGACCCCCCTCCCCCCTCGTTTTTACGCCACAAATCGTACCTTCCTGGGGTTCTGCAGCAGCCCACCTGTTGACTATGGTAATGATTTTTTGTATACATATTCTTGGGGGGCCATTGAGGACATATACAAAAATTAAAACCCCAGGGACATCATGGGCCGGAGCAGTGGCGGATCTAGAACTTGGACAAGGGGGGGGGGGCTAACTTAGGTCTGTTAAAAAAAAAAAAAAGTCCAGTATAATATCGTTCAGCATCCTTTTCACGAGAATGTTACGACATTTGTTATTTAAAATAAGCATATGTTTATTTTTAACTTGTAAAACATGAAATACACTAAAAAATTGTCAAAAGAGTTTATTTTTTAAAATGATTATGAAACAATTTTTCAAAAACACAGTCGGCACATTAGTTGTAAGAAAATAAAATGATTTAATTTGTTACTCTAGTTTAAAACAAAAAAAAAAATACTTTAAACATTATTTGACATGTTCCCAGTTTTCCAAGCACATTCTCCTCTTCTTACTTTTGCAGAAGAGTTCAATTATTTTGTCGACAGATACATCTCTATCTCTTGCCACATTTGCTAGAGCAAGTCCATTTAACCGTACTTCTCCCATTGTGCTTCTTAAATAGGTTTTTATCCTTTTTAAGGTAGAAAAACTACGTTCAGCTGTTGAAGTCGTTACTGGGATTGTTGCGAAAATTTGGAGAAGAACAGCAATAGATGGGAAAAACGAAGGGTCTAGCTCTTTCAGTGCCCCGATAGCTGTTGTAGGAGGACCGCATATCGGCAGCCATTTATTCCTCCACATCTTGATTTCTGCTAATAGCAAGCTCAAACTTCCTAGTTCATCTGTAAAATTCCTGTATTTTTCTGCAGCAGTTATAATATTTTTGTCAGTATACCTCGACAAGTTCGATGGAATTAGACCTTCGAGGGGAAGCACTCCAAGAAAATCTCTGCTAAATCTGCAATCAATCTCGGAAATGAAGTGATCTATCAGAGGAAGAAAGACTGTTCGTCTGAAATAAACTTCTGGATTTTCTGGAGGTGTACAGTCTCGAGCACTTTTACGCTTTCCTGATCTGGGTATTTCTAACTCCAGATCCAATTCTTCAGCAATTTCAAGGCAGTTTTTGTAAATAGTTTGAAATTCGAGTTCTGCGTTTTGTCTTACACTCCGAAAAGTGTCCAAAACTTGAGACACATTAGCTAATGCAGAAGACAAATCCTGCTTCGGGCTTTGCAACTGCTGACTTAGCCTCAGTGTCAAACTGAGACAGTACACTGATATTTCGACGCCAACAATAAATTCACTCCTTTTTATTGAAGCATTTAACATATATGCTTTTGTTGACGCTTCGGAAGAGGCAGTTGTATGTAAACTTTCCAGCACAGTCACAACAGGAACAAGTAGTTCCTTAAATGTTATTAGGCTGTCATGCCTTTCTACCCACCGTGTAGGGCAAAGTGCTTTCAATCTCTTTTTTTTAGTTTCCGAAAAGTCTTGCTTTTCTACAACATCGATTAATGCATTTGTTCTGTGCGCAGAAGCCGAGAGAAACACAGAGACAGTCTCAACTGTTCCCATTACGTTTCTTATAACAGGAATTTGGCAGCTTTTTGTGATGCACAAATTCAGGGAATGGCTGAAACAATGAGTATAAATGGCGAGGGGTTGCTGCTCGGAAATTAGAGCTTGAACGCCCTTAAATGGCCCAGACATGTTGCTTGCTCCATCGTAGCCTTGTCCACAGAGGTATTTGTAAGACAAATTCAGTTTTGTCAGTTCTTCGTCTATTGCGGATTTAATCGATAAACCAGTTGTCGCTTTGAGTTCCACGAATCCAAGGAAATCTTCCCTGGTTGTGAAACTGTCTATGTCGACATATCGCACACAAAACGTAAGCTGCTCCTTCTTACTTTCATCTGTGGTTTCATCACATATTATTGAGAAGTATTTGGCTTTTTGTATACTACTCGTAATCTCCGAACGGATATAATCGCCAATGCATTCGATTATGTCGTTTTGGATTGTTTTGCTGATATGTGTACTGTTTTTTCTGCAAGTGGTAAGGTGCGTTTTCAAATCTTCATCACCAGCATCAATTCTAAAAGCCAATAGACTTTTGAAAACACCCTGGTTTCCTCTTAATGCATTTTCTTGCTCTTCCCTGCTGTTCAAATTGCCGTCATCCCTATGACCTCTCAAAGGCAGATTGTTATGGGCACAAAACAGTACGGTTTTTACTATAGGCTTCAAGCGTTTTAAATTTTGCTCTATTATAGAGGCTTTTCTAGCGTCTATCAGGAGGCCAACATGACTTACTGAACTTCCAGGAATAGGCTCCATGGATTGTTTAAAATGCAGGGCTTTTTCCACAGAAAATTGATGGTATTGGGTAGTTTGGTGATATTTTAGTTCTTCTGTAGCTTTCTTAAACTTAATCAACGGCTCCTTAACGAATGTTTTAAGCACCTGAAAATAAATAAACATCTTATTAAACTGCAATATAAAAAAAAAATTTGACGCTCAATTAATATCCCAATTTAGGTGTTAAGAACCGGGTGGAACATTAGAAGCAAAAGTCTTTCGAAATAATTCAAACTAATTTATGTTGATATTCGAGGTTTTATCTTTTAACAGTATGCATGAGTTGCTTATTCCTTTGTATTACTTGATTTCGAATTGAGGTAATTTCAATAATTCATTAAAATTACCATTCTTCCTATTTTTATGGACTTTGCTTAGACAATTAAAAAAATAAATTTGTTATGAATAAATACAGCTTATGAATTTACTTGTCTAATATGATAACTTTTAGTTTACAAGCCTTAAACATATGTAAAAAATATGATGTATTGATGCCATCGACGTTAAAACTGTTAACATAGATATTTTGTCATTGATGTTTCAAAAATAATTAAAAATTAATTTAAATGAACTGTTTTAATAATAATTTTTCTATCTACGAGGTTGTTTTGGTCTATTTCTTCCTTTGGCTTGTGAATGATGGAAGCTTGATCGATATTGACATCGTGAAATGTATTCAGTGGGTCATGAGATTTGCGTAAAACCTAAAGCTGAGTTCGCACTAAGGCGCGGGGTTGCGCGATTCCCGTTTTTTAAAAGATCGCGGTCTTTCTTATCTTGAATTTTTCTATTTTTCAAATGTACTTAATAACGACAGTCAGTATAAATGAAATAGCCGAAAAGAACTTTTGACCACCACTTAATGGAAGAATCTAAGAAATAAACCAAAAAAAAAAAACAGAAAAAAAATATCGAGAAGAGCGCTTAAACTATTATTTTGCCTATAAAGAATATTGACACTATTAAAAAAAAATTCAATTCAATTCTGAAAAATGCCACTTATGAACTGATGGAATTTCTCACCTGATTTCCAATTCCAGCTCCAGTTGGTGCAAACAGAACGCACATTTTACAAAATCCACCAGACGAAAGCTCACTGTAAGCAAGCCAATTGTACTGCTCCAACCATTCTCGTCTAAATTTACGGTTCTGCTTTCCTTCAGCTCTTGTTGGAAAGCTATAACTCACCGGAGGCTTCCATGTTTCATTTAAATATTTCAGCTTTTTATCGTCATCTAAAATCTTTCCAACAGCTAATCCAATATCATATAATTGATAATTTGTTAAAGATGTTATATCAGTAGGATTCTAAAAAAAAAAATACATTTATAAGTTAAGTAATTTAATATATTCCCTACAAATTATAATACATATTCCTATCTTAAAAATACATTCAAATAGAAATAATTTACCTGATACAAAAAATCTTGAATGTTCAAAACGGTTTAAATGCATTTAAAATGCAGTTGACACTCAATTTTACGAAACTCTATTTACGAACACTCACGATTTTAAGAATTATTCTCTAGAAAAAAAATTTAAAAATCTTAAATTTAAGCACTGTAATTTTTCATTATTTTTTATGGTTAAACCAATTTTCTGAAAACGAAACTATCTTTCTCATGCAAAAAGATAGTTATTTAATAATATATGAACAAATAAGATTCCTTTTCAAAGTTTTAGTAAATTTCAAAAAATTTGTCTAATTCATTAGCAAACATTCTAAATTCACACCTTTATTTTTTCAACTTATGAGAGTACCAATGTAGAAAAGAGAAAAAACTATAGTAGTATTGCAAAAAAAAAAAAAAAACCCTCAGTATAAAATGCTGAAACTTAACATGTGAAAAATAAATAAATGAATTAAAAATTGAACAAAGGCACCTGATTTTTATCAGATTGCTTTGAAATCACCTCATCTTTTGCCCATGTTTTGGGGTAAAAAAAAAAAAAAAAAAAAAAAAAAAAAAGATTTTTCAATGCAAAAAAAAAAAAAAAGTGCAAGCTTATGGATGCAGAAATTCGTTAAACGTCTTAGACTCCATAATCTCACACTTTTTTTTACATTGAAAAAGGGGGTTCCTGCTAACATGACCCCCCCCCCCATGTACCAGCAATCATGATTACTATTTTACTTATTTATGCTTTAAACGATAATTTTAATTTTATTTTTGTATATCAATATACAGTTGGTATGTTATAACATATTTAAAATATAGCTGAATTTTAAAGAAAATATATTTACTTGTTCTTTAGAAGTCTCACATCCAGCTGTACAGTTGTTCACATTCTCAACGTTAGATGTAGTCGGCATGCGTTGTAGTAGTCCATTATTAGAACACGGCTGTTTGGAATCTGATGGTATTTTATCGATACTAACTCCATCGTGTCCTTCGAAATCATCAGTTATATGCGTATTGCTTTTACTAAAATAATCTGTAAGTCGACGCTTCATATTCACTCGACAATACTTATATTTAAAATATCAAAACAATTGCGAAATAAATCAAGTCAAACACCAATTTTGCGCCCGCCCATTAAAGCGCCAGTCCAACAAAATCGCCACATTTGTTTCTTAACAAAACTTCCAAGTGTGAAAAAACCAAGAATCCAAGTATGAATTTTAATACAAGCAATTCGTTAAAACAACAGTTCAATACTGCGACAACCGATGCCGCGTCCCAGAAAAACTTTTCCACAATTTTCCACCTTTTATTATTTTAACTAAATTTTCGCTCTTGGTGTTTCCTTATCAGTAACCTTAGCATATTATGAGCATTACTACTTCGTTGTGCTATTGCTGGTTGTTCAAAAGAGGAGTACTCAATGTTGTCTCTGGGCAGAAACAGCCTATTAAGAGTTCATTTACAATAAACATAAGTCCTAACGAGACACATGGTCAGCAATTCAACATTACAGAAAGGAACTATTGCTTTTTTTCTAGTCCGACTGCATATTCCTAATTCAGTGGGAGGGACTCTATTATCGGTTTCCGCGGAAATAGGGATGCACCATACCTGCTCCTGATGATACCTGTCAGTAGCCATTATGTATCGTCCTCTCCGGCTTGCTTAGTACACTTGCTTAATTTACTGCCTAAACGTTTTGAAAAGGATTAGTGAACGACAGGTTTTCATTCTGGATGTCGCGGGCTTCAAAGAAAGAACAGTGGTGTCCGTTGACAGGAAGAGAATTTAGTAAACATAATCCTAGCTTAAGTTTACAAAAGTGGTGCAGTAATGAAAATCGCTGAAATTTCATTTTCTATGAATGTAATTTTTAACCAAATGGTAAGGGTTGCTATAGTATCCTTAGCACCTCCCCCTCCTCCCCACTGCTCTACAGATCCACCATTGAAGCTGTATAAATTTTATGAAATATTACAAACTTAGTAAAAATATTAAAGTATTAAAAATATCTAAAACTGAAATTTTATCGAGTGTAAGTTCTGACCTCAAGGGGATACTATAGACCCCCTTAGCCCCCCCCCCCCCCCGCATAGATCTGCCAGTGAAATGTATAAATTTAATTTAATATAATACAAACATAAAATATCCATAAGTAGTGCAGTATTAAAAAATATAAAATTTCAGTTTTATCTAGTATAAGTTTTGACCTCATGGAGGTAGGGGGGGCTATACTCCCTTGCCCCCCCCTCATAGATTCGCCACTGACGGCGTTAATTGGAAAGTAATAACTTCAGATTAAAAACCTCGATAGCAGAACAAAGTTATTGTCTCGAAGACTTTCCATGAAATTACAAATCGCATTGTAATCTGTTGTAAGTTTTAGCCAAATGGGAGAAGGGGTCACAGTCCCCTTACTACCCCCCCCCCCACCCCAAACTCGCCATTAATAAACCACCGTATATAGTGTACATATTTAATAAAATATAATGCATGTTTGTAATTCGCAGAAGTATTGACGTATTTAAAATCTTCGAAATTTCGGTTTTATCTAGTGTAAATTTTGACCTTATGGGAGAGGAGGGGGGGGGGGGCTATAGCTCCCTTAGCCTTGGAATGATGTAAAATATATTACGGCTAACTTTCAGATTAAAAAATACCTCGATCGCAGAATGAAATTATTCCCTCTGAGCCGTTCCGTGCCATTGCAGATCACAATTTAATCTGTCGTAAGTTTTGACGAAATGAGAGAAGAAGCTACAGTCCCTTATGCCCTCTCCCATCCCCCATGTATACGCCGCTCTATATAGTGCTTCTATATTTATTTAAATATAATACAAACTTAAACATGTTACAATATCGCAGTATTAAAAATCTCTGAAATTTCGATTTTATCTAGTGTAAGTTCAGACCTCATGGGGGGGGGGGGACTATAGCCCCTTTAGCCCCCCCCCCCATGGATCCGCCACTGATAGTGCTTCTATATTTATTTAAATATAATACAAACTTAAACATGTAACAATATTGCAGTATTAAAAATCTCTGAAATTTCGATTTTATCTAGTGTAAGTTCAGACCTCATGGGGGGGGCTATAGCCCCCTTAGCCCCCCCCCCCCGTGGATCCGCCACTGGGCCGGAGTAATTAAAGTTTGAAAATCACTAATTTCCCCTAAATTCATGTGTACTTACTCTCAGCTTATAGGATTTGTTAATCTCTGACTGCAATTGCTAGGCTAGAACAGATCTAAGATCTAACGATTATTCAAAAGTTGTCTTTGGAAATGAAATTTAATCAAGACTAATAAAACAGATCCAACAGTTGCAACTAGACGTTAAACTGCGGATTTCACAAATTTGCCACAGCGACTGCGCATGCGCGCATACTTAGCTCATTGGGCTTTCTGTTTTCAGATTCTATGTTGTTTGTTTATACTTAAGCAGAGAAAAAAATTAATGAATGAGATTAGATTGCTGTCCTCCCCCCCCCCCCCCCCCAAAAAAAAAAAGTTTTGCCGATACGAAATTCCCTTCCCCCTGTTTTTCAGTTTTGATATATTTATGGGAGAAGAAATTTTAAATGTCGGCGAAACTGGGGTTAAACCTTGAAAATATTTTGCGTGACATATTATATGTAACTGTACGCATATGTATATGATACATCTAACTTTATAATTTAAAGCGAAAAATAGCACTTATTTCTTGGTTCGCTTATCTTCTAAAAATGCATTTTTCACAAATATAACACATTATGATTTGAAATATATGATATATGTGTGTGGATATCCGTGTGTGGATCCCGTGCTTTGCAGTAATTTCTTAACACCAGGGCCTGATTACTGAATAGGCCAACTAGGCCTTGGCCTAGGGCCCCCCGCTCTTTAGGGGCCCCCAAATTGCTAAAATTGCTTTACCTAACGAAAAAAACGGTAATGTTTGATTACAGGGGCCCCTGAAAAAGGTTTGGCCTAGGGCCCCTCGACGTCTTAATCGGGCCCTGCTTAACACACTGTCAAAAATGAAACGCTCAATTTTGACGATTTTGGCAATCCTCGAGCACTATTTCGTTATTTTCGACGACACTTTCGTCATCAAATCACGTGATATTTGACAAAACCAGAAATCTCAACTTTTTGACGAAATTATTTCGTCCCGATTTCGTCATATTGCAGTGCATTCTGGGAGTTTTCGTTTCAGTCTTGCACTTGCTCGTTAAGTTATCCTAAAGGATTCATAAAAAAAGGTTAAGTATTTATTAAAATTTGTATGTGCAAATTTTGCGAGGGAACCGGGACTGAAGACAATCGCAATGTTACACTTGAATTCAAATTGGGGAAATAGCGATCGCATCGGTGCATTGCCATCGGCCGTGTTTCACTTGAATCCCTGTGCAAGAACAGTTTACACGACAGAACAAGTTGGGGTTTTCTGGGTTTTTCACCCCTCTGTATCTCAGCCCCATGAAGACCCCCGGAGTTTATTTTTGGTACACTCAATCTCTAATGGCCCCTGACGACGTAAACCAAAATACAATCCCCTGCACCATCAGGGGGAGGAGGAGTTTAAGTTATAAAATCGCTGTTCAAAATGGTTTTCGCTTTCTTTGACAGAGCTATAGCTACTACAACCTAATTTTGCCAACCAGGTAAAGTTTGCGTTATTTTATAAGAAAAATTTGCTGTTAGCTTCTTTTTAGTCTATTTTCCACAAATATTTTAAAGAAAGATAAAAAATATGCTAAGTGTTGTAAAAAAATTATTAAAACGAAAAAATTGTCAAATTTTTTACTAAGATAATGAATACTTCAAAATAAAATTTTTGGATGTAAGGTATTGAGATGGAAAAATGTGTATCTAATGGTCTGTCTGATCGTCTGCCCCCCCCCCCCCCTCCTCCTTCCCACATTGAAAAAAATCTTTCTTGTTCAAAAAATGTTGGAGAGGGTGCATCATTCTCTTTTTTTCCCACTGGTTCAAAAATAAAACATAAGTACCTATGCGAAAGTTGAAAGAAAGATATAAATCTCGAATTAACCGGGAGATTTGTTTTAAACAAATTTATTTAAGGATAGTTGACGTGTAAAAAATATTTCTCAAATTTGGCTATTTTAAAGGTATTTTTGAGAAATTTTAAAATGTTTTAAACATTTTTATTAATGTTGATTTACATCCTTTATTTAAAAAATTAACCATGCTAAAAGTTCTTTATTGTTGCAAATATTTACAGGGAGTAGGCGTATGTTTAAAGTTTTTTTTTAATTTTATAAATTTATTTTTACTATTATTATTTTTTTTATTTATTTATTATTATTTTTTAAAGTTTCGAACAATAGACAAAAAGCTTTATATTCTTTAATCGAAATGGGTTTCTTGTAGCTTTAAGAGCATTGACAAAAGTTGATAATTGGTTGAATAAAAATGAAGGGAATGCAAAGTATGAGAAAGCTGTAAATGATTTTTTTCTCTTTTCGTTTTAACAAATGATGATAGACATGTATCTTTATTTCTGCAATAAATGTTTAAATTGCTATGAAATTCATTTTTGTTTTGGCAATGATTAAAAAGGATAATCAAGAATTCTGTTGGAAAAAAATTAAATTTTTCAGAAACAACATAGGTTTATTTTAAATTTATCTGATTGAAATTGCTTCTAGTACCTATAAAATAATACATAAATATCATTGTAACAGAAAAATGCTTTGTTTTATTTATTTTTGTTAATTTTAAGAAACCTCCCCTTTCCCCCACTATACTTTGAAGTTCATGGTAGAATAAATATTGTGTTATACATCATGTAGGGGAGTGTGGGCCACAATGAGACATTGTAAATTCAAAAATAAATACAATTTTGACAGCTACCACCAACTAGGAGGAGTAAACATAACCAAAATGTTTCCCAGTAGTTTCATGCTGTTCTATGCTTTTGTTTTGCAGAAAAAAAAATAGTTACTGTTTGGACACACTGAAAGTTATTTGGATAATTTCATGCATCTATCATAATCTTGAAAAACTTCAACAGTTAAGATAGGTGTTGTAGTTTATGTTATTACTGACACTTTAATCTTCTATTATTCAGCTATATTATTTTTAACTCATGGTTTATTTTAATGATATGAAGCAAAAATCTTTATTTTGTTGTTTGGGCCACAATGAGACAAAATTTTGGGCCACAATGAGACGTCTCATTGTGGCCCAAGCAGCAGTAAACAAGTGTAGAATACTTATCTACTTCTTGTTTTAGTTCACAAAAAAGAAATTTAACAATACAAAATAGGAAAATTAGCTAAAAATGTAACAACGTTTAAAAGCACAAAAAGGATAAAAAGTTTTTAAAAACGCAGACATGTTTCGGAGGCAATAGCCTCCTTCCTCAGTGCGAAATGAACAAGTGGATGAATCAAGGTCAAGGGAGAGTTTAAATGCGTAACGGTAAAACATTGACCAATCAGCTATCAGCAAGTGCTGAGGCAAAATATGACGTATTTAAACATGTAAGATTGAATAAGATTGGAGAAAAATGTGGAATAGCTAAAGACTCATTGCAAAGATTATTTAAGTTTTTATGAATGTAAAAGGATTCCAGAAAATCAAATTCACCTACTGTTGTAGGTCTGCAAATGATCTTGGCTTCCGAAAAGAGAAAATTTTTTGCATCTAAATATAAAATAGGCTTGATTTAAAAATATTTATACTTTAACTAATTATTACAAGTGAACTTTTTATTTTACTGCAGCTTTGTACAAAACAAAACTAGACACCGGCTAGTTGTTAAGGTTGCCAAACATGGTACTTATTTCAAAGCACTATAAGTTAATTATCATTTAATGTTTGGCATCTATTGTTTTACTTGTTTCCTGTTTTTTTAAATCCTAATGATTTTTTATTTTTTTTTGCTTACTGTAATTAAAATTGTTTCGCATGTAAGAAAAAAAACGGTTTTAAATATTTAAATATACTTTAAGAGGAAACAGGACCTAGAAACCATCAAATTTATGAAAAAAAAAAAATTGTTGGAATTGTGAAAAAATCAGTCTGTATCACATGGTGTTATATTTTTTTGTTGTAATTTTTTAATAACTTTGTACTGAATTAAGTTTCTTTAATACACTAGCTAAAGGTACTTATTTTGCAAACTTTCGGTAAAAATACAGTGATTATTTAGCTGTCCCATTGTGGCCCTACTTAATGTCTCATAGTGGCCCATAACTGGGCCACGAGACACTTTTCATCGAATTTATAAAGCCTCAAAGCTTTTTTTTTCCCTAACATTAAATGGGCTAAATTTGATGCAATGTACTATAATTTGATACCTTTAATATAATCAATTATGTTTCTGTGCTTTAGAACTCACCAATAGACGAAAAATGAAGAATATGTGTTTTTTGTCTCATTGTGGCCCACCCTCCCCTAGTACTTGCATCTATTAAAATAATGAACTATCAGTGCATAGGCAGATCATAGTGTATATTTAATTTTTAAATGAATACAAAGCCGTTGATCATGCAGTACATGGTAAATAAGGGGTAATTTCTCAAAAAAATGGACCCCCCCCCCCTATTTTTGTTTCAAATGTAATAAAGAAAGAAGTGGATGGCAGCATTTTTTGTGTACTATTCTCAAAAAAGATGAAATATACTTTTATGCTTCTTTTAAATATCTCTTAACTTTCATTGTGTTAATACATTTATCGTGATACAAGGGAATTCAGTTTCTACCCAATACTTCTTATTTACAAGTAAGCCCTCTGAACATGAGATGTTCTCGGTTTTACTAAAAAGTTGTCAGACTTTTTTTTAAGGCTGTTTCTCTCTTCTCTCTTGATTTCTCTTTATCATCTTCTTTTTCAAACATAAATGCTTAAAGCTTTTTGGAACATATAACAATTATTTTCATGCTAACAAATATATACTGTTTTTTTAAATTAAAAAATGAACATTGCTACTTTACCTTCTGTCTCTTGTTCTTGATTTCAGAATTTTTTACAGTAATTTTACAGTGGTTTTAAAAGTAAAAGTAATGTGATTAATGACGAGAAACTTTCCTCAATAATTAAGTAAAATTTTTAACATTTCAACGATGTTTTAAATTAAAATATTTTCAAGGTTGCAGTAAAAATTCATCTTTTTGTGAAAGTGCCAGGATGACAAATTCCAGGTGCCAGGTTGCCCGAAAAACTAAAAGATACCCTAAAAACCAGTTTTTTTCATAAGCCATGTTGCACATTTATTATGCTTGAATTGTTATTTTTATTTGGTGCCTTTAACTTTCATCATAAGTTCTTGCAGTATAAGTGAACTTAGTTTCTGTACATTAAAAAGTATTGATTAGTAATTAAAACAATCTTCTAAATGTACTTTGGTTTTAATAAAATATTTTTTTAACTAAAAATTAACAGGAATAAATTCACAATTTATAAATTTTGTTTCGCTTTGTATTTCCCAATGTCAATTTTTTTTTTTAACTTGTGTTTTCCAGTGAGTTTTCAAAGAAAACAATATCGCAAATGAAATATTGCTCTTAATCATTTAATACTATTTTGACCAGTTGCAGGATCTTTCAATTTATTTTCTGGTTTCAAAAAAGTTTCCACTAAATATATAAATTAAACTCAAATCTTTCAGTCAAAAATTGTTAAAAATAAGCTTTACGCTATGTTGATGCACATTACAATAAAGCTAGCATCTATTTCACTAAGTATAACACTCTTTTTTGTTATGCCAAAGCTTGTTAAGTTTTTATATTTTAGTCAGAATTTGGTCAGTATTTAGTCAGTATTGGGGAGTAAAATCAGTACTTTTGACCCTCCAAACAGTTTTACCCCCTAAAAAACTCAAAAACCTATCGAAATCGTCAAAAAAAAAAAAAAAAAAAAAAAAAAAAAAAAAAAAAAGGTTTTCAACGTGACGGTTAAAACCGGATATTTAACCCACAGACTGTCAAAAGCATGCCAACCCTGATTAGAGTACTCTGAAAGAGAGATGAGATACTCTTTTTCAAAATTAGCAAAAATCTATTCGGAAGTTAATAACATTTTATTTCACTTTTAGAATTTTGTATTAAATTAGTTTTTACATTTTTCTTCGGGTAGCCCATGTTAGAGAAACCGCCACTGCTGTAGTTAGTGCCCTGGTAGAGAAACCGCCACTGCTGTATTGTCAAAAAAGATGATCTGAAAGGCCTTTAGTCAGTTCCAGACTATGAGTTCTGAAAGCACTAGGCACGAACTGTAATTGGTGCCGTTCTCCTCCACCTATTCAATATAATGAAGCAATTTGATACTTTGGATTTGAAATTTGTGCATGAGGTTTTTTTAATGTTTTATTTTGTTTAATATTTAAGTACATCTTGCTAAAGTGCAATATGAAATTACTTCAATTTTTAAAAGTTTTTAGTACAGATTTGGTGTCTTCCCAACCTTGATGCCCTGTGCCTGTGCCCCTTAGACCCTTATGCCTTAAACTGCCTCTTCCTTTAGTACTTGTTCCATTCACCTATTTTGAAAATGTATTTTTCTTGCTAAAAAAATCTAACATCTAAAAGATGCCAAGAAATTGTGGAAGATGGGAAGATTTTACGAGTTTTCTGTGCAGCATCAACAAACCTTTAGTTAGGATTTTAGGAAAAAATGCTCTTTACCAGTGAAAAATTATGCACTGTGCAATGCATGATAAAATGACTTTAAATGCAGTTTTGTTATAATTTCCCATTAATCTTTTGATATATTATGGTTATTCCAGATTTTCAGTTACTTCAGAAAAAAAAAACCAAGAAGTTCCGTCCAGAACTAAACGAGCCTACTTTCCCGTATACCAATAATGACTTTCCAGTATCTGATTAATATTCTCAACATTGGCTAAAATCGCAAATTATTTCAAACAAAATTTTTTAATATTTTAAACTGATACCTAAAAATGAAATATGCCTCGCTCATCTAAAGAATTACATCCGTAAAAAAATAAATAAACGAACAAAGCAGCTAATATATTTCTTTCCATCAAAAAAGAAATCTTTAACCGCTTTCAAAAAAAAAAAAAAAAAAAAAAAAATTCCACTCTTACCAAAAAAATTTTTTTTAATGAATTGATGTACTTTCAAAATAAATAAATAAATAAAAACAATAAAATATGAAATTTAAAAAATAATTTTCATTGTAGATTAAAAAAAACGTCTGTGCGTACATTTTTGTCAAAACTTAAAGGACTCCGATTTTCTCTGCCAAACACTGAATACATAAATTAAAACTTTAGCGTGAAAATAAAAACATCGCATAAATAATAATTATTTCAAAGCAAAAAACATGGCTGCAAAATCGGAGTCAAAGTCAATCTCATTTTGGGACAAAAGAGTCCTAATCGTGGACCGAAGGTTTTTAATTCAGACTCGGAGTTGGAATCGGTCAGAGTCATCTGCAACTCTGCCAATGTTTGCGGGGTCAGAGTTAAATTTTCGAGAGTTAGAGTCAGTCACTTTTCCTCTGTGTATATTTTTGCCAACTCTACGAAGTCGGGGGCCAACTAATTTTCGGGCACAGGAATCGGAGTCAAGTGCCCCAAAATTCTCGGAGTTGGGAGTTAGTCATTAACAAAATTTGTTTTGAAGTAAATCCGCCTTTATGTTCGGAATCTAGATTGACTTTCAGTCCCTCGCAGGCGCTTATGTTAAGGGATTTGAGCTGTTCCAAATTGAATGGAAAATTGTTCAAATTAAAAAGATATTTTCTATACATGCTCTTGTTTAAAAACTTTTTCCAACAAAGTTTGTTTGAAGAAAATTCGCCTTTAAGTTCGGGATTGCCTTGAATTTCCCCGTAAGCACTAATGTTAAGTTTTTTTGAACTGTTCAAAATTGAACAAAAAATTGTTCAAATAAAAAAGTGAAATATGGGAATGAGGTGTCCTCGCTGAGATCTTTCGAATAAACAAACAAACAAACAAACAAACAAAATTGCTCGAATCGGACTATTCACTCATAAGTTATTAGGGGGGGGGGGGCAGACAGACATTTTTCCCCATCTCAATACCCTACTTTCCAATTTTTAATTTTTTCGAAATTTATTTAAATATTTTATTTATTTTTGACTTTTTTTTGCTTTTTTACGATTTTTTTAAGATACATTAAGCTTTTCATGCTTTTTTCTTCTTTCTCTGACTTTTACTGGGAAAGTAGGCTAAAAAGAAATAAACTAAATTTTTTATAGTTTCTTTTCTTTAAAGAATTTGAAGTAAACTAAATTCCTATTTCAATAAAAAGAGAAAACATAATTTGTTTTCTTTTTTGTTAAATTATTAAAAAGTTGGAATAGTTGCTGCTTCTAGAATATTATGTCTTTCTTGAAGAGTCACGAGCTTGATATCGCTCATTATTTCTTGGTTGAGAAGTTTCTGCTTCTTTTCAGTCGCATTATCAGAAATATTTGAAATTTTGAAGAAAAAAAATTAACACTATTAACTAAGAAATAATTGTAAATTTTAGTTTTTCCTATATATTGTAAAAAATCATAATGTTCTTCAGTATTAAAATTTTGATAACAATGTACCCATTTTTATCTTTTTGTAAGATTATTTGTAAAGGAATTTCTGATAATTTTATTAATCAAGATGACTTGAGAGTTTTGTTATATTCTAGGGTTAGTAGTTTTTTTTTTTTTTTTCTAGTTGTCACACGTAGAAACTACAGCCATACTACTACTTGTATAAAGCTACGTTTTCTATTTAAAACTTTAAAGAAAACTAGATACTTGGCTGGTAACATCATTAATTTTACTAAATTTCAGATGTGATTATTCAAGTTGAAATCTTAAATCATTTCATTCATGCAGTGATGTCAAATTCGATTTTCATCTATATATCTAAGTTATTGTTCGTTTTTATGTATGATACTTTTTTTCTCCTGCCATTAACTGAGAAGAAGCATTGTACATATTAGTGAGTGATTGTATTATATGACAATTTATTTCTGCGAAATTGAAATAAAATGTTCATTTTAAAATAGCTGTTTTACATTTATCTGGAAACAAAAGTTAGAAATAACTTTTTGGCCGCTCTCTAGAGTAAAAACCACCGCATGAAATAGAACAAAATTCGGCGCAGACATGTGCCGCTATATAAACCTTTGCCCGTTAGTTTTGTCCCATGTTTTATTGTGATGTGTTATAAATAATGAATACTAAAAAAAACTTCACAAACATGATATTTATTGGTAGGTATAGATAACTACATCACATTTTTTAACGAAGGGCATTGACATGAGATCCATGGAAGTGATCAAAGTATGAAAAGAAACATCTGTTGTGCATGAATTCAATCAACTTGAAAGCAGTGTTCGAAATAGTTCTAGTTTGTAACCCTGCAAATAAACTAGGCTGTCAGTGTTTGGTAATGTAGCGTTTACATTTTCTGATTTCGATTTGTAATTAAGGCAAATACACGTCACGCAAAAGAGTCGTTGAAAATAAATTTGTTACAAATATTTCAGCGTCAGCTGTTTAGTGCAGAAAATAATATTTTCCAGTGCAAGCAATGCGGTAGTTGGGAGGGGGGGGGGGGTTCTGTTTTTTTTTTTTTTCCAAGTCAGTCATTGTTCTGATGTTTATTTATGAAATGCATCTTTGTTATTTTCATTTTTTAATTTATAGTTTTGTTTTTTAGGGAAATTCGGCTTGAATATTAATTTACCCAAAACCAGGCATTTATATACTGGTAAATAAAGGCATTTTTATGAGTATAAAAGCCACAAAACGATTCAGTATGAATATCGCATGCATATTTGAATCTTCAGGTTTGAAAAGGGAATGAAGACCAAAAATGTCAAAATTACTTCTTTAACTCTAAATTATCTCCAAAAGCGTTGCTTTACATGTGAGTGATAGAAAAAGAAAACTCCCTAAAGACAGATATAGCAAATATTTGGTGGCCATTGAATGTTCCAACGCTGATACAAATTAGTTCAATTGTATTAGATTGTTTCCAAACCAACTCCTTTGAAAAGAAAATTCCTCGCCACAGGATTAAAATCATATTCGAACACTGCTTTTCAAAGATCTAGAATGATGTGAAATGGAACTAAATGTTATTCAATCACAATTGATGAATCCTTCAATTGCCTAGATACGCCGCAAACAATCGAGAAAGCACTGAATCCGACTTGGAACCTTGAGGCTGCGTGCCAGGCGGTGGGAGTAACTTGTGGCACTCATGATTCTCGGAGCCATATCCAGTACAGACAATATCAGGCAGCCTAGACACAGCGTTTCGTAGCAGCAGTTGCATGAAATCCACGGCAGCTTTTCCACATTTCTTTTCGACCGTTGTTCTAGCACAAGACATGTACCTCTGGTATCCACTGAAAAATAAAGGTTCGTTGCTTCGGTTATAAAAACAATAAGTAACTCGAAATAAAAAGTTATTTCAGAAAAGTGTATCAAGACATGTGTAGTACGCTTTAAACCTAAACAGGGTTGCCCCGAACTTAAATTTTTGGGAGGGGGGGATTTTCAATTTGCCGAATGAAATTACAAATTTCGCCGAATGGACCTCCAAATTTCGTTGAATGTGGAAAATTTTGGCAAAAAGAACTCCAAATTTTGCCGAATCGTCAGACAAAATTTGCTGAATAAGGAATTTTTTGGAAGGCCACATTAACCTCCCGTGACCTCCCACGACGTCACTACAGTAGGCAATCTGATCGTACAGAACGATTGTGTTTTCGGATGAATATAGTGCTCTTTATAAGATAATTTCAATACAAGAAGCTATAAAGTAAGACAAAACAACGTTAGAAGAAGCACAAATTTGTAAATTACAGCAAACACGTGTTTCGGCGTTACAGGGAACGCCTTTTTCAATGCAAAAAATAATGAGCTTATGGATGAAAAGACATCCGACAAAAGCATAATAATTTCATCCATAAGCACATTATTTTTTGCATTGAAAAAGGCGTTCCCTATAACGCCGAAACACGTGTCTGCTGTAATTTACAAATTTGTGCTTCTTCTAACGTTGTTTTGTCTTACTTTACTGTTCAGCACAAAGGTATTTATTTATCTTACAAGAAGCTATGTCAACCTTTTTTCTCTTCAAAATAGAGTAACAAAAAGAATTTTTCAACATAGTACATTTAAATGTGTTTTAAACTGTTTTTTTTTTCCTCCTTTTTTATTGAAGGTTTGCACAAATGTTCAATTCAAAATAACAATTTCTAGATTCGATCTTCATCTTATTTTTAGAGCAACAATAATCTTGAAACTGACAGCTGGCAAATGAATTAATAACATGATCCTAGTAAATAAATTTTCTGACTAAAGTAGGTCTTTTATTTTGAACAGTTTTTTCAGTTGTGTACACAATATTTTAAAATATTCTAGACAAACTTTATTTCTAACTTAATTATTGAATTGTATCCTAACATTAGGGCTTAATTTCTAACAAAAGTGCTGGAGCCTTATAATCTTCAGAACTTGTTTTTACATGTAAAATAGTCTGAATTTTGTCTAAAATATTAACATTCTCACAAAACTGAAAAGATGTGCTGAACCTCAGCTCACGTGAACTCACATGTAAACTAAGCCCTGCCCTACATGTGTATTTAATTTTCATAAGCTCTAACGGACAATGTTAGTTAAGGATTCATTGAAGATAGTTAAAGTAGTAACTTCGACTTATAGCCTTGAGCAGACTTTGAACAAAATTTCATAAATGAGATTTTTTATTTATTGCTTTAAGTTTCACTATTGACATGTTCTACAAATATTCTCTGAACTTCGTTTTTAAAACCCCTATCAATATTTTATTGGAGTTTTTAATTTTATGAAAAAAGAAAAATGGATGAAATATTTTTAAAATATGTAAAAATGATTTATAATGAGGAATTTTAAATGAATAATTATTGTGAAATATGCGTAAAAAACGATCCGATTAATTGTTTGTATTTTGAAGTAGTTCTATCAGCTATCATTTTAAAGATTATTGGGGCAATTCCATGATAATGTTAATCAGATGATCAATTTTTTCAAAATTAAAATTTCCAAACAGATAAGGTATCAGTTTAAAGGTAAAGAGTTGTATATTTTGAAATGCATGTCTAAAATTTGATGACTTCAGTTATTAATAAGTTACAGGAGGTTAAACTAAGGTCAATATCTTGAGTATTTTCAAACCATATTTGGTGATTCTCAAAAAAGTTCTATTTTTTCCAAAAAATACATACCAATACTATGAATTCAGATGAATAACCATTTAAAGATATAATATGTTGCTGGTGATGTTGCAAAAATGTGTCAAAATATAATTCATTTTGATTTGTAAAAGAATTCCTCTGGGGTACATTAAGTGTTTTACGTCCGACACCAAAATGTGCAATTAATTATGCTGAGCCAATAATTTTAAAGCTACATGCATGTATTTTTGGGTACAAAGCAAGATTTTCAATCTCATAGATGTAACCTATTTTAATTTTGTAACAAGTGACTATTTTTATTAAAATTTAGTGTCGGACGCAAAATTTTTTTTACGTCCGACACTGTTGCATTCCTTTAAACAGCTCATGTTTTCAACTGTGTTTCTCCTATTTTTGCCCTTAATTTCAAAGTTAAAGCAAAACATGCATAAAAAATGACTTAGTGAATTTACTGTATATACATATAGGGTTGGATGGGGTAAGTAGTACCCCTACTCTTTATGAGAATAGTTCGTGCATATAAAGGTGTGTTGAATGAATGTAATACAATTGATTAAGATCAATTTCGGCAAATTTGCCAAAACTATAAGTTGAAAAAGAAATTGGAAACACTAAATGACTGCGTCTATGTAAAGTTGGCGAAGGGAGAACCATTATCAACATTAGTCCTATATAAATCTTAATGGTTTTCTTTGACATAAGTTTCCCAATTAACTAATCACCAGCTTTAGCAGTTTTTCTAGCTGAACTATTAATTCCTACTAAATCATCATAATTGTCTTGTATTTCACCAATACAAATATTTCAACAGAGTTGCTTTTGATTTTCAAATCCACACTGTTATGGGGGAATCACTTACCCCTTAGTATGGGGACCTCTTATAGCGAAATTTCACGGAGTAAGTGAGACCCTTCCTCTAAAACTGTTATTAATAATACTTCATTCAAAAATTCTGGTTGCAGTATGCACTTTAAGTTAAACTGTACATGAAGGTTTAATAATCATAAAAAAATAATAAAAGCTAACTGGGAAGCAATTCTTTGGAAAAGGTTGCTTAAACTAAGCAAAAAATATTTTTCAGATTTTTTTTTTTTTTTGACTAAGTTCTCTGACCTAGAAATAAATTCATCGGCGGATTTAGGACTGAGTTCGTGGGGGGGGGGCAGGGTTTTTTTAGCAACATTTTTATTGCCCCCCCCCCCCCCACTCTTATGTTTTTGTCTTTTTCTTGTGATGCATAAGTCTATGTTTTACTTTTTTGTGTGTCGTTTTCATTAATGTGTGTTTTCATGCTGTCCTTTTTGAATTGACCTTAAGAGAGGGAGCCGGTGTCAAGAGAGTGATGCAGGGCTCCCTTTTAAGTGGGAAATAGAATATCTCCAATTTTAGGGGGCCGGGGGTTTCTCCTCCGCAGGAAATTTTGTAAAATGGATATAAAATTCTGCATTTTGAAGCCTTTTAGAGGTTAATTGGATAGACATAAAAATTGATAACTAGATTATACAGTTGTACAGTTTAGTTCAAACTTTGTAAGAAACAGTCATTTTAAGTTTGAAAGAAAAAATAAACTATAGATTTCTCATTACAACCACCTTTTTTTAATTATAAGTAGAGTGCAGAAAACGAAAAGGAATAGAGGTAGTGTATCATTTTTTTTTCCTGGCTAAAAAGATTAACAATCTGCTGTAGAAGTAATTGGAGCCCATTTTGCTTAGGATTTTCAAAGTATTATCTAATTATTTTAAAGGACTCTAGAATAAAAGTAAAATAAATAAAATTATTTAACGCACTTCATTTGTACTTTCCAGTGTCTGATATTTTAGTACTTGATTGTAAATTTTTACAGTCCTGTTCTAACTTTGAGAAATAGCTATTTTAAATTTAAAAGAGAAAAGTAACCATAGATTTCTCATGACAGCAACTTTTCTTCAGTTGCAAGTGGGGCAGGCAGAAAACGAAAAGAAATAGAAGTAGTGTATTGTGTATTTTTTTCCGTGCTAAACAGAAAAACAGATAGACAATATGCAGAAGAAGTAAGATAAAAGCAATCAATACAAAAGAATTTCCAAATTACTGCATTCGGGATTGAATAACTAGCAAGATATGAAACATATGAGTCACAAAAATTTATTTCAAATAATGTTACAAGCGTGAGAACCATGATTTTTACATTTTTAATACAGGATGTGGCAAGGAGCTGAATTTGACATATTTTGGCATTCCTCCCCCTCTACCATTTGTTAGACATTTTAAAATTTAAGGTTTGTAGTCACACGTTTTGAAATATTCAAGGTTTTCAAGCACTTAAAAATGAAATTAGTTTTTTCAAGCAATTTCTATTTTTTAAGGAACGAATCATGAATTTTTTTTGGGAGTTAGGGACCCACTTCAAAGCAGGGGCCCTAAGCAATAGTTTGTTTATCTTATAGGCAAATTTTGCCCTGGTTGTAATTCACTCTTACCTGCACATTTTTGCTTGATTTTTTGTAATTTTTACAAAAATTCGTCAGTTGTTACGGTTAAAGGATTTTTACGATTTTACCAATCTTTGTTGGGTTTTTATAGACTTTTATAAAATTTCAGAAAATTTTCCAAAACTTTTGATGACTCAATTATTTAGATTTCAATAATTGCAAGGACTGACTCACTTAGACTTAGATGATTATGACTAACCTTACTTTTTAAACAGTATTTATAAAGTAAGTAAAATTGTACTCTCCCTCCAAGTAAAAAGATTCATTTAATCAGAACACTCAGATAACTGAAATTTATTCAGTTTGCGATAATATTTATTCTCTCTCTTAAAAAAGAGAGAAGGGGAAAAAAAACTATGCTTTTTAGAATTTCTTATAGGGCCAATTAATCTACTAAGAACATAAATATTATGCACAAATATACTTGAAATGTGGACACAAATCATAACGAGTAGATCGTTCTGTTAGCGAGAATGGGGGCGGGGGGAGTTTTCCCCCCTTTGCTTTAGGTTCTAATTTGTCAAAATAACCGTCAATTATTATAAATGTTGCAGCTTAATGTAAAGCTCGTTTAGCCTATATTTTCATTCATATACTTGCCCAAATGGTTTTCAGTCCAAAATAGTGAATTTAGACATGTTTTTAGCACTCCAGTGACAGCTGTTTTATTTGTATTTAATGTTCGTTTTTTTTTTCCTTTTCTTTTCTCCCAGCAGAAAAGGACATTCGCTTTTCTCTTCATTTTCATTAAACTATTCAAAAAAGGAAAAGTTATGATTTTTTTGTTTTAAGATTTTGGAAGATATGTTGTTACTATATAAAGTCCTCCCAAAACTGGGGGGCATTGCCCCCTCTGCCCCCCCATAAATTCGCCCATGAATAAATTCCACGAAACACACACACACAAATAAAAAGCAAAACCAATCACTGTGATGAACCTTTACATGATCAATGTAAAAAAGCATAAAAACCTTATGCTTTTTTCAGTTTTAGGGGGGTGACCCACTTACCCCAACCAACTCCCACTTCTGAATTAACTTGGTAAATTTTGCTTCAGTATATTTAATCTGTAATTTGCATACTCATAACTGTAATCATTGTTCTGTATTTACATTTAAGAGCAATAGTTTACATCTAACATGAACAATTTACGTCTGACACCAAGGTAATAATATTTTTTAAACATTTCTTTTCTTTATAATATCATTTGAAAACTGTGAAATATGCTTCAATCATAAGTATACTTAAGAATTAAGCTGTTTTTAAAATAAAAGTGTAAGCCAGTTCACAGACTTTTAATAATTTTTAAGTGAACCATCAATTTTACTATTTGTGTGTTGACGTCCGACACCAACTCTTTAAATTTTTTTAAATTTATACTTTAGGAATCTATTTTGAAAAACTAACATGATTTTTCATTCAGTGGGATGAAGTACGTATCTTGTAAATAAATTTAATCATTTCGGATCAGTTTATATTTGGTAAATGGAATTAAAACTGAGAAATTTTTCTTCATTTTTTACGTCCGACACCATGGAATTGCCCATTGTTGCTTTAAAAATAAATGAAGATTAAATATTTAAATAAATGTTTTCAAAGGAACATTCGTTAAATGATTTTCAAAACTTCCAAGTAAAAAAAGAAAAAAAAATCACTTATAGGCCTACTATATCAGATTTTTTTTTTATTGTTTTTTATTCTGAGGAGAAAAATGGCTCTTTGTACTGACATTTTCTTAAAATGCGTCCTAAATTCGTCCGAGAATCTCAATCGCTCTTCACGATTTGATCGCGTACTGTAGTGACGTCATGTTTCCAGTGCGTTACCTTTCTTACCTAGTCTAGAAGGCAGTGCCTCCCATCGGGTCACCTCTGCACCTAAATATGATGTGATAACGCTATGTGGTAGAAATTTACAAATGGTATCGAAAAATAGAAAGCTATTAAATAAACCAAGCATACTTTTCTCAAAACATTTCATGCACACAGAAAAAATTGAGCCAGAGCTACTGTAAGTAACATATTCAGGTGATTTGACCAGTTTTGTAAATCATTGCAGAAGAATCAGCAAACAGTTGATATTCATGCACTAAACTATGTGATATTAATAGAGGTTTCAGAATTCGGTTCTTTATTGCAATGAATTGGTCTAGCTGCTTGTGCTTGTCTGAGTTTTGTCCAATGCAACTACCATGTTGGACTTCCCATTTTGGGTGTACTTAAGCAGTGGCGTAGCGTAGTGGGGGCAAAGGTGGCACTCGCAATAGCGGCACTTTGCTAGGGGCGGCAAATTCTGTAACACTATTTTAACATCGAAATGCTTTTTTTTTAAAATTAAGACGGTGCTTCGCTAGGGATGTATCACTAAATCAACATCAAAATGTTATTATTTTTTTTTTTTACTCTTCAGTTTTAACTTGTCTCAGATTTTTTTTCTCGTTGAAGCACGAGCACGAAATACTGGATACTGACATGCATGCGGACATTATCACTGGTGCTGACACAGAAAGACGAGAAGAGAGAAGACAATCTCGTTGGAGAGGATTATAAATCACAAAGATCGACAAGCAGGCAGGGGCGGACTAGGTCCCCCAAGAGGGCGCCAACCTTTACCAAAGGGCACGAAAGAACTGAGGTTCAAGAACGCAAAGGTTTTAAAGGTGCAAGAATAAACGAAAGCGCACAGGTTTAAGGGCGTGGAAAAAACGAAGGCGCACAGGTTCTAAGGTGCCAAAAATAAAGTAAACAAAGTCGTACAGGTTTGAGGGAGCCGGGGAAAAAAAATTGAATTTTGACATCTTGAATTCAAATTATGTTTTTCGCAATAACGAGTGTGCGTGTGTTTTGTGTGCGTGTGCGTATATGTGTGCATGCGTGTATGTGTTTGTGTGCGCGTGTGTGTGCGTATGTGTAGGTGTGTGTAGTTGGGTGTATGTGAGTGTAGGTGTGTGTGTGTGCAGGATACGGACGCAACCTGGAGACGGTTTTCGCTAGAGGAGCAGCATCGTGAGGCAGAAAGTCGACGGTGGTGCTGGAGGCGAAAAATAAAATCATAGCACATCAAAACTGTCAAGTGAAAACAATAAGCAATCGTGATTGCTCAAAATAAATAAATAAATAAATAAATAAAAACCTGTGATTCACTTTCCCCAATCAACTCTAATTTGAATTCTGAAACTTTGAATTCAAATTATGTTTTTCGCAATTACGAGTTGCGACAAGACCCTACTCATTGGAGTTATTGTTTCTAGAAACGGCTCCTCCCCCCAAGCTTATCCCTCCTCCTGGTTGGTTACGTGTGTAAAGTTGAGTGTGTGTGTGTGTAGGCTTACGCGTGTGCACGTAGGTGTGTATGTGTGTAAAGGCCCGCGTGAGTGTGAATGTGTATGAGCATGCGTGTGTAGGACATGGACGCCACCGTCCAGCAAAAGTGGATTCTGGGGGACAGTGCTCAGGACCGGAGGAGCCGCGCCGTTGGGCGGTGGTGCTGCAGAGACCCCTGGTCCAAGCTGAAAAAGGAACCACAACATCAAGGAGGGTCAAGTGAGAACAATAAGCAATCGTAATTGCTCAAAAAGAAAGAAGGCACATAGAGGATGTTCAAGGGCGCATCAGCTCGCAGGCCAGTCCGCCCCTGCAAGCAGTCACTGCCTTAACTAACATGATTGCGCCTCCACGTGTTTCCCTTGACGGGACTAAAAAACCTTGTGCTCCTTTTTTTTTTTTCTTCTTGCGCCCTCCCCTCAAACCTGAGCGCCTTCTCTCTTTTTTGCGGCCTTGAAAATGTGCTCCTTCGGTGTTTCATCTTTTTTTTTTTTTTCGCGTTCTCAAACCTATGCGTTTTTTTTTTTTTTTTTTTTTTGCTTTTTTTTGCACGCCCTGGGACCTTTTTTTTTCCATTTTATTTCATTTGTGCCCTCGAACGTGTGCGCCTTCGTTTTCTTTTCTTTGTGCCTTCCCCTCGAACCTATATGTATTTTTCTTTTTGCTTTCTCAAACCAGTGCGACTTCTTTTCATATTTATTTGCCCCTTTGAACTTGTGCGCCTTTGTGTCTTTTTTTTTTTTTTTTTTGCGCCCTTTGAGAGTCAAGGTTGGCGCCCTTTTAGGGGAATAGTCCGACCCAGGTAGAAAGATCCATTTTTGAGTCCAAAACGTAAATTTCGAACAAAAAAGGAAGTATTCACCGAAATTTTTTCGAAAATGTCTACAAAACTTCCCAGCACTAACCTAGATAAACTGAAAATTTTAACGAAATAGGTCCGGTAGTTTCTGAATTTATCCCGTACATATACATTTGGATTTTCTGTTTTTAATAAGATGCTTCAATTTATCAATAGATCTATTTGAAACAAATCTAAAAAAGTTCTTCTGAGCTTATTTAGAAGTTTGGTAAGACCTAATTTGGAGTATGCTGTTCAGTTTTGGTCTCCTTATCTTAAGAAAAATATTAATGTATTGGAAAGGGTTCAAAGGCGGGCTACAAGGTTAATAAGTGGACTTTCTCGTTTAGACTACGATTCCAGGCTTAGAATGCTGAATATGTACAGTATTGAGCAAAGAGGAGACCGAGGGGCATGATTCAGTTGTTTAAATTTATTAAAATGAAAGATGTTACGGGGCTAAAGTTTAGCACTGAAAACAGGACAAGGGATCATTGTTTTAAGCTATTTAAATCTCAGGCTAACATAGATATTAGGAAAAATCATTATTTTAGCAGGGTAGTGGAACCTTGGAATATCTTACCGGAAGAGGTGGTAATGAGCAAGGAAGTAGATAGTTTTAAGAGAGCCATTGATCTTCATTGGGTTTCGTAAATTGACTAGGACCAGCCTAACTGGGCCAAGAGCCTGTTGCTGGTCGTCACTTTTGTATTTGTATTTATTTATATAAAGAAGATATTAATGCTAAATTATAGGCACACTTAATTTGATTCGTAATCTTCAGTGTGATCTTAACTTCAATAAATATACATAATCCGGGAAGGTTCGTGACTGAAGATCTGTGATGCGACTTATATGCAACATAAAGTGCTTCAAGATTTATTTTTTTTTTTAAATTTATATTTATTTCATTTTATTTATTTATTTATATATATTTATTTTTAGTATTTTTTTTTCTTCCTGAACTTTTTTACGGACATGGGGCACATAGAAGTGAAGACGATACTTTGATTTTACATCAAAAAATAAATGATTGTACATCAAAAACTACAATCGAAAACAAACTGGAAAAAAAGAAAAACAGTTCGTTTTGATGATTTTTTAAATATTTTAGGAGGGAGTACCACTTTGAGGTTCCCTCCTGGCTACAAATGCTCATCTTCTTAAACTTTTCTTTTTCTCTATAGTCCCCCAGAAGAATGTTAACGATTAATATAATGCTCCCTTCCTCTCCAAATAAAAATATTGACTTAGAAAAAATTGGGAGGGGGAGGAGATTGATCTCCAGAATTTCAAAACGGGGTGGGTAATAGGGTAGGGGAAAACAGTGGTCATGTTTGCAGGTCCGGATGTATAAATTTTGGACCGCCTGCAAATCTGCAGGGCCTCTCCCCAGAGGCCAGCAGTGTATGTTTGTAACGTTTCTAAGTCTTGGTGCTATTTTTTTTCCTTTTCTTTTTTTCAGTTTCTTGGACCGTCGGGCCCCTTAAGGCCGTCCCACCCCCAGCACTGCGGGTACGCAGATCCGGGCCTGCATATTAGGATTCAGGGGGTCATTTTAAAAAACGACATTTTTTGCAACATTTTACAGAAACGACTGATACAATCGATATTGATAGTGTTGTTAAAGAATTTACTTTGATGAAAAGTAGAAAATTAAAATTTTAGGTTAAGAAGAAAAAATCTTTTCAAGTATTAAAAAAATGTATCGATCAGGTGATTTATTATCATATTTTTTTCTTCTTCTTCTTTTCAATAGAAGGCTTAAGAAATACTACCAGTATACACAGTTTTAGGTCATGTTTTAAATGCTTTTCTCAAGGGAAAATATTATCTCTCATAATACAATAATTTTTGAAAAATATTTATTAGAATTTTTTGATCAACAGTATTTCCAGCCCTAGTAGCACATAACGTGCGACAGATAATAAAATTTTGTGTTTTGTTGTGTGTGTGTGTGGAAGGGGGGCGGGGGCATATAGCAGAACGATGTAAGAGGGGCGGCAAATTTGGTGCCTGCCCCCGGGCGGCAGAAACCCACGCTACGCCGCTGTACTTAAGTGCATCTAATACTCATTATCTGTTAATGTCTTTGAATATAGCTAATGATAGGCGTGTTTTTGAGATAGATAGGGGAAGAGAAACATACCAGCAAGCCATCGGTATCCTGTTCTGAAATTCTGAGGTAGAAATAGCTTCCAGCCCGGCTTGTAAATCTGTTAAGCATTCTTTTTGGAGACTATGTGCATCGTTCAGGCACGGGGCATGTTTCAAATAATCTGGAAAGAAACGAAAATAAGTCAAGATTTGATATGATTTAACGTGTGATATTGGAATCGAGCACATTTTTTTCAAAATAACTCATAAACAACCTGTTTAACAATTCGTGGCGCCTTAACTCCTACGGTGCATAATTACACTGCTCGACATTGAAAATACAAAACCAAGAAAGGGTGTTCAGAAATTTATGCAAATTTTAGAGTAGACGTGCATCACTGAGTTATGTAAATGATGTGAAATGCGCAGCTCTCCGACGCATGTGAAGTAAGATATAAGGGAAGGAACTTGCCGAATGGGCAACATTCGTGTCGTTATTTCTGACTGGAGAATAATCGAAGAAATTTTGTTTTTATCTTGGAGGATACGTGTAACACGAGAGAATGCCAGGCCGACGTCCACGAAGGCACTTCCAGCAGATAGACGATTTTACGAGGGGTATGGTGATCGGACTGAGAAGGGGAGGTTGATCCGTGCGTCAAATCGCAGCTAATACCTACATGGATGCAAGCACGGTGCATCGGCTGTGCCGAAGATGGTTGGAACAACGAAATGTGGCAAGATTGGGGGGTGCAGGGGCAGCCAGAGGGACGTCAGAACGAGTGGATCGACGCATCCACCGACAAGCTTTAGCAGACCCACAAGTCACTTGTTCCTCGATTCTGCAGCAGGTGCAAGATACCCTGAATGTTCCCGTGTCAACCAGAACCGTTTCCCGTCGTTTGGTCGCACAAGTATTTGACTGAAAATCCTGGCCAAAACTAGTTGGACATTTTCACTCATCTGAAGGCAACTCCCTTCTGTGTGTTTGTGCGCTGTACGGCGAAGCTATTCCACTTAAAGACACGAAACTTTGTATACAAGTTGTCTGAAAGCCTGATGTTACAATTTGAAGCTTGATTTTTTAAAATTTGAATTAGAAAATGAAATATTTAATGTCTTATCCACGGTCTAGACTTTTGCATGTTTACGACCGTAAAAACGATCCTAGTGAACGTAGAAAAAAACCAATGCATCACAAGATAGGAAAAATAATTTTCTTCGAAAATATCATTTGTTTGAAGTTCTAACGTAATTAACCGAATTTCTAGGAATTTACAAAGAGAGGTCACTTTTTCGACTTTTTTCAATTATTCAATCAATGTGAACTAAAATTCCTGCATCCGGTATTCTAATAATGGTATGGCTCTGAAACTTTTTAAGGAAATAATATAAACACCTGATCTTCATTTAAAGCAAAAACGGTGAAGTTATGTTGTTTCACTGATTTAAAATGAATTTTTTTTTTCAATGAGTTGAAATAAAAATTTTCAATAATTTTCACTCGATCCGAAATGGTTGCAGCACTTGGCTGCTTGCCAAAAACGCTTTAACAAGTGATAAGTAAACATGTTTAATGCGAAGATATGGCTATTTTTCCCCATCATTTTCGTCGAAGATGTGTAATTAAGAAGAAAAAAAATAAATAAAAATAAAAACGGTTAAAAAATTCCATGTGTTCTTTACAAAACACTAATTTGAAACAAAAAAAAATCAATGTTATTCTTTTCGTTCAGTTTCAATCATTAAAACCCTGAGTTAATGATGCACAAAAGAAATTGAAGACAAGGGTTTCGGGGTTACAAAGAACTTTTTTTCTATTGTAAAAAAAAAGAAAAAAAAAAAAAAGAAAAATGAACTAGGAAGTTAAAACTGTAAAAACACTCGAAAATGGATATTCAAAAGCTCTTTGTTTTTTAATTTTATGTGTTGTACATATAGCCGTACCTTGGGTCGATCCTTAGTTTTACATAGCGTGATGTGTCCCGCTAAAAATTGTGTGAACAAAAACTTGGAACTAAAATTTAATACAACTTCAATTTCACAATGAGTTGGTAAGATGTCTTAAATGTGTATAGTTCGCTATCGTTAGGAGAAAATTACAAATATACTACGTATAAGGGGGGAAAGACCCCCCCCCCTCCCCCGGCACATTATTTGCAACGATAATCTGAAAAAATATAAATATTTATTTATTTTATTTAAAATCTTTCTCAATTTTAAGGAACAGAAAATTTTCTTAGCGAGATCACAAAATTATTTAATTTATTGCCCCATTAACGTACATGAGAAAATTAACATAATTAAGCGCAAACACATGTTTTAGGGGTGCAATGAATTCCTTTAACGAAGCATAAAGCTAAGCATTTTCGAAATTAATTCAATGATTCTCATTCCATAGCTTAAACTTTTATACATTCATGAAGCGGTTTCTCGTAACCCTGAAACTCGTGTCTGAAATTTTATTGATGTTTGTGCGCTTAAATATGTTGCTTTTTTCATTCAGTAGTACTTTTGATAACTTTTTACAAATTTATTAAATCTTTGTTGGTAATTTCAGTTTAAAATCATGACTTGTCACAAAACGATTGGATCATTCACTTTTTTTTTAAAAAAAATCATTAAAAAAAAGGGCAGTTGTAGGCGGAAGATTTTTTTGCAGAAATTAGCACTAGAGACTTTGTCAAATACGATGTAACTTTCAAAACAGCCCGACCGAGCCCGACACCCATTTAAAAAGCTTTCTCTAGTTATAAATTAAGGCGAAAAGCCTTTAAAAATCTTCCGTAACAAGTTTTCTTTATTTTTTTTTTACAAAAAGAAAATAAAAATATTTACTTTAATTTATAATTAGCACAAAGCCCTGACATTTTTTTATCCCGTAAAATTGATTTGGGTCAATTCCATTCATTTATAAAGCCACAAAAAAATCTACATTGAAACGTAATAATTAAGCTGAAACGTGACAAAAAAGCGAAAATTCTTATAGAAATCTCATCTTTTACCGAGGCTATGAGCAATTGTACGTGACTCTCAGGCTTCCAAAACAGGTGCCGATCGATGCACCAGTTAGTCAACTACCATAGAATAAATTTTCATAAAAATTGGGTAAATTTTTAATTTTGGACTTTTGGCCAGGATTTTCAGTCAAATACTCCACTGTGCGTCGTGTGCAATCACGGCGTCCGCTAAGAAGACTGCCATTGACCCCACAACATAGACAGCAACGTTTAGTATGGTGCCGGACTAGAGCGACGTGGATGACAGAACGGCGAAATGTCGTGTTCTCAGATGAATCCCGCTTCTGTTTATCCAGAGACAGTCGCTGCATACGTGTATGGCGTCGACGTGGAGACAGATCTAATCCGGTAGTAACTGTGGAACGTCCCACCGCACGACAATGTGAAATAATGGTTTGGGGTGCAATTGCGTACAATTCCATATCACCTCTAGTTCGTATTCAGGGCACTATGACGGCCCAACGGTACTTGGATAATGTGCTGCGGGCTGTAGCAATCCCTTACCTTCAAGGCCTGTCTAATGCAATTTTTCAGCAGGATAACGCCCGACCACACAGTGCTCGCATCTACCAACATGCTCTCCAAGGCACACAGATGCTTCCCTGGCCACCATACTCCCCTGACCTGTCACCAATCGAACATGTGTGGAATGTGATTGGGCACCGTTTGCAGACTCTGTCCTGCCTCGTTCAAAAGACGAACTGTGGCAAATGGTTGAAAGGGAATGGAGAGCCATCCCTCTGGACACCATCTGCACCCTTATTGACTCTATGCCTAGACGTGTTTCTTCGTGTATCGCTGTCCGCGGTGGTCGTACATCCTACTGAGCCGACGCCGTTCTCGCTCTGTATTCTGCCTATTATTTTGAAATTAAGACCATTCCTTGCTGGCTCTGTCTTTTTTCCAAATTTCATCACATTCTGATCACTCCTTCTTGGTGTTGCATTTTCAATGTCGAGCAGTGTATTTTGCTAGTTTTTAGAGGATTCTTCTTTATTGTTGTATACTCACGATTCGCTTTTATTTTATCACTGGAAAATCGTCCGTCAAGGTATGACGGGGGAAAATTGCTTCTACATTTGATCGAAGCAATTGCCTGTTTGGTAATATTTTGATAGCTGAAATTTTAACCCTCAACTCCAGTAGATAGCGTTAATGGGGTTGTTTCTTTCAGTCAAAAGTACTACTTTTAGTCACTGAAATCGAAAGAATAAACAAAAAACATAACACGGACCCAGAAAATACTTTTATTTTCCCAACAGTTATTTTTTAATTAATTTTTTAAAACGTCCGATTTTTCAAACAAGGCATGTTCTTTATGACGTCACAAATGATGCACTTCCACGCATTTTTCTACCGTTTCCACGTTATGATAATCAAGAAGCGAATTAAATATTGCACTCCACACTTGCTATTAATCATATCGTTGCTAATACACGTGAGTAAAGATGCGAATTAAATATTTTGCTCTGTGAATGGCAACAGTGAATGGCATTTCATCATTTGTGATGTCATCGGCAGAAGCGTAAACAATGAAACCGCACCGACTAAAGTAATTTTTTAAAAATATTAAACTTAAACAAATTATTTAAAAAATGGTCATTTTAAAATTTTGGAAACGTTCCATTGTTGACCAATTTTTCGTTTCTTCATTTTCCTAAAATTAGTCTTCCCAGTAAAACAGCTAAGTTATCGGTTCCAGTTCAGCCTTGCCAAAATAAAGCACTTCCCTGCATGTCAAACATTGCCAAAAAATATTATCAAATTATAAATAACTTACTGAATTTTTGGTGCTTCAACAGTGAAATAATGCCGTCACGCGTATGATATGGCGCGAATTTCATTGTTGGTGAGGTCAGCGTTTCTCGATCTACATAATCTTTATTTTATTTTATTTTTTTATTCTTTCAAATAGCCTAGAAAACCCCACGAGGGAGAAAAAGCATAAAAAACTTAAAATATGTAGGAAGAAAAAAAAATCTTAAAATTATTTTTAAAACTATAATTAAACTTTACTTTGAAGAGCCCTTGGTAAACCATTATGGTTAGCCAAGTTGAGGAAGCCACATCCCTCGTACATCCACGCAACCATCTTCTGCGTCAAAATAAAGCCATGTCCCAACATAGCACACCCATTGAGCTATAACACTAAGAGGAGAGAGAACTTCCCATTCTTCTACACTGAGGCTCACGGTCTGAATTTCGTGCGAGTTTGGCAAAACCAATTGCATTATAAAACATCTTGTTTAATGGCAAAAGACCGCTTCTTTTGCCACAACGATCTGAACATATTAAGAATTTGAAAAATGCAGGACAAAAGGCTTTACAGGATAGAACTTGAGTTTAAATGTTAAAAGTGCGATTCTTTTGTCATACTCGCTTGGGCAAAAAACGGACCGATTAGTTCGCTCTCCTCTTAGTGTTACAGCTCAATGAGCACACCAGAGGATGAGGGGCAGGACCCCAGGTGCCTCAAGCAACGAACTTATATTTTCGTTACTCGATCAGCGATTTTGGCTATTATATGTATGAAGCTTGCGAATATTATGAGCTGCAGCAGGTGAGCCAAATTATGTCTTAAAGTCACTGTGATTAGTGCATGAACTCAGTGAAGAATATTCTAAGGCCCGGTTCTCATCCTTTCAGGCTCGGCACCTGCCCCCCCCCCACACACACATTACAATAAGTGGTCAATACAAGAAGTGCTTTTTAAAAATGGGAATTTAAAATTGTAGCTGGTTAGGTTTTCAAATGAAAATATAAATAGGTTACACAAAATTTACTGTTTCTAAACTTTATTTTGAACATGTTATTACGACTCCTGCATATTAAGTGCAAGTAAGAAATCGAGTCCAGTTCAAGATTTCTGGCCTTCAGCTTTGGACGAGTCCACCTCAAAATCGTTTAAAAAAAAAAAAAAAGAGGAGAGCATAAGTTGTTTTAATTGAGCATTGAGGAAACAGTTTATCTTGTGAAGCATCGTTGTTTGTTTACAAAATAAATAAATAAATAAATAAATAAATAAATAAATAAATTTCAAAAGTATACATGTCGAACTTCCTGATTAGGAATACAATGTGGAAGTCTTGATTTGCTTATCACGTTACCCCCCCACCCCCTCCGTTTACGAATTCTATGTTTTTGACTCTACCACCGAGCGCCATGAATGCTGAGTCACACCATACTGCACTAAAGGGTTAGAACCAGGGTTGCCGAACAAGCCAGATTTTAAGGGACAGTCCCGTATTTTGAGATACTGTCCCGCGTCCCGGAGAACTTCGATACGGGACGGAAAAAGTATCGTATTCTTGCCGAGAGTAACTGTTACTATCCCGTATTCGCATTTTTAAATTTGGAAACCCTTGTTATAACAGAAGTTTATTGGCTTTAAAAGTAGCTACTCACTTGCTCTGAGGTCCGTTCCGGGGGTGCAGTACTCGTTGAGCAGTTTTTCTGATCCTTCGCTCACAAATCCAAGGAGCTCCCTCTGCAGGGGAGTCATGCAGCGCAAGGTAAAGTTTTTGAAGCATTGCTCAGCTTCATTGATATACCTGTTGAGATGATTAGCAACGTTTTATTTTTTCGTCTCTTAGTTAAAGTTCCTGTCATGATCAAAATTCAAGAAACTAAGAGATTCTAGAGAGTTTTCTATGTTAGAACTAGTTGTCTATTTTTTTACTTTATCATTCTTATCTCAAAACTTGTAGATTAGGTACCTTTTTTATTTTTACCTTTTTTCCTGCTTCATTTTGAACTGTATTTTTTCATTTTAAATTCTACTGATTCTTGGAAAAAGGGGAAAAAAATAAATAAAAATAAATTTTTCCAATTCAGAAATAATGTGCAGACTTGCTCAAAAACCTGCAACGGGCGTCGCTTCGTTTCTCTGATTTTGCTACGGGGCGTACATTTGATGAGATCAGTCATTTAACTACACATTTTTAAAGTAAATAACATAATTTTTTTTTAAATACTAAGCACTTTTCACAGAGGAGCTTTTCCAGAGAAGCTTTGATTTAAAATTTTCATTATGATTACTATTAACATTATTGTCGCTGGAGAAATTAAATGAAATTTGCTGTTTTCCATCCAAACTGAAATAATAATTTTGTTTTAGAATTTTAATTTTTCAGCGTTAAGTTGTACCTTATGATTAAGCAAATCATTTAGTGAAATCCCGAAGTCTCTTAGTGGTCTAGTAGCTGAGATATAAAAACCAGGCCTCAGAATACTCCGAGACAATCAGGCCAAGTATAATAAAAGTGCTTACAAATATGGTAATTTTGCAATGCTGTCTCCTAATTTGCCGAATCGTCAAACAAAACTTGCCGAGTAGGAACACTTTTCGAAGGTCACAGTGACCTTCTATCGGGGCGCCACAACCTGAATGGCTGTATATAGTGAAGGGGTTCTCAAACTGGGTGCCGTAAAAAGAGACGAGGGGTGCCGCGAAGTGTCCATGGTATCAATATATATTTAAGGGTGGGTGTGCAAAATAAGGTCATGTACACCGATCATCCCCTCATTGATGTAGCATAGAAAAATGTGCTAGATTGTTATTTTATCATCATCATCATCAGAAACATTAACTGATGTGTTATCAACAAGTAGTTTCTAACTAGTACCAGGCAACGTAAACAAACAGAAACCTGGCAACAAAAGTTATTAAATAAAAATGATGTCCAAACCACCTGACCTTATTTCATGGCAAGTTTCGTTTCGACATGGATTTCTGTGGGTTACTCTAGTACGAAAAAAGTTATTTATTCTTATTAAAGCCTAATTTATGTTTCTAATTAGACCAAACCGCCTATCTTTGTTAAAACTGCTGAAAAACATGATTAAAATTTTCACTTGTTATTATTTTTTTTCTTTGTTTTCATGAGACATCTGATGAGCATGCAAAGGCTGGAGCCAACTCAGTCTTAAATGAACGAGATACTAGGTTATAAACCTCAGGGTGGTCTTATTTGGTTCACATATCTAATATAATTGAGATGGACTGGGGTGCCGTCGTAAAGTTCTAATTCTTCAAAGGGTGCCGCGAGTCGAAAAAATTTTAGAACCCTGGTATAGCGTATACAGTCGACTCCCGCTACAACGCTATTCGTCTTACGTGAAATGGCTATAACGCTCCTTTTTCACGAGTAAGGAATTTTAGAGCTAACGCGAATTTCTGACTCGCAACACGAAAATAGTTGGAAATGAAACGTGGTGCTAAGTGTCGATTTCGTTATCGATTACTAAATATTGGTTTCATGAATGTACTTTGATCATTTTAAGCATCACTGATTGCGCAAGTTTTAAGTTTGCACTAGTCTAAACATCGCTTTGTTAGTCTTTTTCCTTTTTTTAATTCTAAATGTGAAAGGTACTGAAATATTGTGTCACTTAAGCAGATTGTTTCATCTAAGGTTTGAATACATATAAAAAGAAAAGACGAAATTTTGTGACACTTTAAGAAAAGATAAATATTCTTGATACGCTTGAGCAACTAAAAAGTGGATCGAGGTAGCACGACAATTTAAGTGTGGGTGAATCTTCCATACATACACAACTTAAAAAAAAGAAAAGGCGATCCATAAAAGTTCAGAACTTAATTTTAAAATGAACTCCGTGTATAGTGTCGAAGCAAATGCAAACAATAGGAAATTGGAAGCAGCTCTTGTACTGTGAGTTATAGAGACCCTGGAAGAGGGAATTAACCATAAATGGAAGCGTTATGAAAGTAAATGCGAAGCAACTGTTTTTGAAGATATTTTAGAATAACGATCTGAGATTGAGCTACATAAATCATAAGCTTCAATATTAAAGTTATAAATAACTATTGTATGCACTGCACGATACGGTACACTATTATAGCGCAGCGTTTTATTATTACTACATACTGTACAAACCATACTATTTTATTTTATGTCTCTCTCTCCTTGAGTAATGCAGCTGCTTTAAAAATACAGCTTTTTACTTAATATACGGTAATATATAGCAAAAATTGGTCTAAAAAACAGTTTGAGGGGTGTTTAAAAATGTCTAAAATAATTGGTTGTGTCAATTTTAAATTCGTATACACACCCTTTTCCACAACGCGAAATTTCGACTTACGCGAGAGGTCCTGTAACGCATCCCTCGCGTAAGTCGGGACTCGATTGTACTTTTTTTCCTTCGAACAAAGGCAGATAAAATTGCCTCAACATTCGGACGTCTTTGGGTGAATATTACGCAAAATGTAAAAAAGTTATTTATTCTGAAAGTTGAGACTACAAATGTTCTTACGTGCACTGTCTGTTGAGGTCTGGTTCGTTGGTGGCGACACCTGTCGGGCTTTGGTTGAAGAGAACAAGAGTAGCTGCGCACAGATCCAGCTCTCGAAGATGACAGGACTGAGCGCAACTGAGATGAAAGACTGAAACAAGAAAAGAGAGGAAAAAATTAGCTACATCGCACATCATTGTCGATAAATATTTTTCTTCTTTTGTCCAATTGCATGTTTTTTACAACTCAACTTCTTCTAGTGGCAGTAGTCGTTGCAGTAGTTTTGCAGCCAACCAAAAAATCTGATAAGCAGTGGCGGATTTACAGATTTGGTGACCTGTCGAAATTCATTTTTGGGGATCCCTTTGTCGACCACAGAAGTATGTAAGACTAATATCCTGTGCATTTTTGTCTTTACTTTGGGATCTCTAAGTTGGGGGACCCTTTGCAACTACGACATGGTAAATCCGCCACCGCATAAGTAGGAGGCGAGTGTTTCCAACTTTCAACATTCAGTTGCAAATAAATACGTTTATTGAAACAATATGTGAAAAAAGAAGTTTTTATGCACTGGCATATTATGAATTAGGAGCTGAATCCCTACAAAGGAACAACGTAAATTTTGCCAATGAATATGGATAAGATCAGTGCCCGATCATCCTGACATTGGACATGGGGCACATTTCTATTTCAGGGCCCCCCTAGGTCCCGACTAAGATTCTTAAAGACACTGGGCACGAAATTCATTTTGTGCCCCCCCCCCCCCCCATTCCCGCTTTTTTATATGTTGCATCAGCAATAAAATATTTCGATACTTGCGTTTTTACAACCATACTAAATTTGGTGGTACCACAATATAATACATACATTTAAAAGTAGAAGAGGTATAGTAGTATACGACAAATATATAAAATGTGGTTAAACTTCGCCCGTAGTAGTAAACCATAAATACCAAAATTATCTATGATATAACTTTTAATAGTAAATACAGACTAAATTTGGAGTGATTTCTGATTTGCAAAGAGATCACATTTTGAAGGGGAATTTTTATCAACAAATGGATTTTTCCCTTGTTTTGGCATTTGCAAAACTATCAATGATATCATTGTACTCTAAATTCTGAGTGAAATCATTATTTATTTTTGATTAGCATGATAAATTGAGGGGATTTCGGGCCCCCCGAAATCTAAGGGCAGGGGCCTGTGCCCCACATGCCCCTGTGGTAATCAGGCTCTGGATAAGATAAAATACTCTTCATTATCATTCATTCTGAAGCTTTTTGGAATTCCTTTTCAATAAAAAGAAAAGATAAAAAGTTGGAGCTTGTTTTGCTAGAAGCAATACGAGTTTGTCTAAGGTATCCAGAAATTGCTTTTTTTTTTTTTTTTTAATTATAGTACCTCAAAAACATTTACAGTCGAACCACCATGTATCGAACTTCCACGTATCAAAATTTTCTATATATCGAAATCCCAGCAAATTTCTATATTCATTTCATAGAAAAATTGTTTCTATATATCAAAAAATCTCTATATACCGAAATTTTTTTCGAGACATTCGTAGATTTTTTTTCCAATTCAGACTGTTTGTCTCATGAAAAATGAAGGTTAGGGGAGAAAATTATGTTCATTAAAGGAAACTCATAAGAAATCTGGGGTTGAGGGGTATGTAGATAGGTCGTTGTTTCGTTCTGGAGTTCCATAATTCCCTCAAGTTTGTTTCAAATCTTAGTTGTAACCAGTAACACTGTAAAATTAGTTTCAACCCTTTTATCTGTTGATTTTCATTCCTAGTTTTTAGCTTCAGTACAAATCGTTCAAGTTAAGTAGATTGATTTTTTATTTTTGCCTCGATTACATTGTCAAAACGAAAATCCCCTAATGTTGCGGATCAAGTTGAATTGCCAAAGAATGAAGATGTATGAAAGCACAAAAATGTAATTTCTGTTATTTTTTTACTATTAACTTTCATTTAATCTGATGCCCGTATGAATTAGAAATTGGGTTTCATACACGAAAATGAGCTTTAATTTAATGTTGTAGGAGATTTTTAAGATCAAATAAGATTGTTTCTATATATCGAATTATTTTCCGGCAATTTGCTACTTCGATATATGGAGGTCCTACTGTCTTTTCTTTTCAAAGATCGATCAGGTCAAATATAATTCAATCTTATTTTCTTAGCTTGTGTCGCATTTCCTTCAAATAATCAAAAACTAAACAGATCTTGTCGTCAAGCAAGTTTACTCATCCGAAAATGTGGCCTCTTTTCCTGAATCGACTTTCGTAGGTGGATGAGAAAAATATCAATAGTTCACTGTCCTAGTAGTGGGGTTATTGCTCCTCCGCAATTTGATTTCTCTTTTTCTTTCCAAAGTCATAGATTTTCTTCCGTTCCAAAATTTCCATATATTGTTTTATCTTTCTGACATCATTTTGCTTCTTTTCTCGCCTCTTTCAGAATATTTCCGAGAAAAAAAAATGTCTTTTTGGGTGCTGTATTATCATAATGGGAGTAATTGATCTCGCTTTTAGGCTGGTCAAGGTTTTGAATATTGATTTTAGTAAATATTGAATATAGGTTGTAAATGGTTAAGTATACATTACAGGCAGTGGCGTACCTAATCCGGGTGCCAGCTGGAGCGTTAATTTGTGGTGTCACCCCTCCTCTCCCCACCGAAAACCTTTTGATGTGTTATGCAAACATGAAATTCATACAATTTTTAGAAACAACTTGCTTTTATTTTTGTTATAACGAAATTCAGGTAATTTTTCGTAAAAGATTTATAAAAACAAGGTAAAAACTTATTACAGTTGTGATCATAAATTTTTTAACAATGCATTGAACAAAAATTAAATTTCTTCTTTTAAAATTTGTGTTGCATCAAAACTGTGTAGTTATGAATTAAAGTATTGTACCTTGTAATATCGAAACCGTGTCACAAGAATCGCAAATTTGGTACCTTGTACTTTCGAAACCGTGTTGTAGAAGTACCGTGTTATACGAGGGATGCCTGTACCTCATTTTGTACTTTGGGATGTGAGAACTGGTTTTACTTTTCAAAACATTCTCTCTCATTAAATTTTTCTCTGGTTTAAAACTCAAGTGAAAAACTAAGTGCATGAAGTCCTGCATTGCTTTACCTCCCCCCCCCTCCCCCTTTACATGTTGCAATTGCTTTCATCATTTAGCCAAAAAATCCTTCAAATAAAAACTCCATAAAAATAGTTATGAATTTATAAAGAAAAATACGAGCACCGTTTCTTAAGGAGAGGGGGGGGGGGAGGGGGGTGAAAAAATAGCAAGCGTGTTTCTTTTCTTTAGCTTCTTTAATTAATAATTTTTAAAATATCTTTGTCTTTACTTTTATTTATTTTTTTTTTTTTGTTTTACAATTTTGAAATCAATGTGAATTTGATGAAGCAATTTATTGTTTGGAGAAATGTTCTATTTTGTGTCACAGAATAGCTTGATTTAGGTCATAAATATTTCGAAAGTCAATGAGAAAAGTATTTTTAAGTAAAATATTTTTTCACTTAAATTAACGGTTTATTTTGCAGAATGTTAAGAGCCAGAGTCAGGCAGGTCAGGTACATGCAAGTTTTGATTTCGCTAAAAATATTAGTGTTTTCTTTAAATGAGTTTAGAAGACACATATTTTTTCTTTTCTTCCAAAAAAATTTTTTGTGTCCCACAAAAATTCCCAAAGTTGGTACCAATTTAGGGTTTTTCTCAAATCGATATTTTTTAATATTCAATTATCTCTGCGCATTGAGCATCATCAAAAGTAATATTTGTGATTACAACATGATATTTAGTGCCTCAAATGAAATGTATCGTAAATTTTATGGCTGACCTTCAGTGGAACCTGGCAGGGGTGGCTAAACTGTGCCTAAGAAAGTGAAAAAGTGAAAATGTGTCATGTTTGAGACATCCTGGTTACATGCACTGAGGTTCAACCATAGTTTTTGCGAGCAATTTGTGTAATAATATATATAAATTGTTAAATACGCTCATTAAATGCATGATTAATGCTCACTGCTGCGAAAAAATAGCAGTTTTGTCATCAATAATGATACAAAGTGTACTTTTTAGGGGCTTGTATCTCAGTATACTGAGGGTCAGTACCTCAGTACACTGAGGTACTGACCCTCAGTGTCAGTACCTCACAGATATACATGATGACAGTCTGCATGTAGTCTGTCAACTATATGCAAACAGAACTTACTGCCTGCATTTCAAACTAGAGTATGTGTATTTTCGCAATCAAGTGACAGAACTATGGACAAATTCTTTTCAAGAACACAATAAGTATTTCAAAACAGTAAAATGAAATATTTCATTTTCAATTCAGTCAACATATCTGGGTTTAAACTTTCCTCCAGGGACTTCCAGATATTATTTAAAAAGCTAGTATGATTAAAAACTTACCATACAAGAGTTATAAACTTGCAAATAGACTGATTATGCTTACTCGCATACATTATAATATGATAATTGAAAGCAAAGTGAGAAAACAAAAATGTTTTTATTGCGTTAAAAATGTAAGTGGTCCTTATTTTTGAAGTTGAAGATATTTTACGCGACGCCCCCTCAATTTGTTCCATTGTACAAATAAATGATCCTTGCAAAATTTTCAGTCAATTCATGAATATTAACACGTGCCCCTAGGGCCCCCTTCTTTGAGTTTCGAAGAAAAAATTGCGGATTTTCTCATTTTTATGTAAAAATATTCTAACGTTTTATATTTAAAGTAATTTTGAACCCCAATAGGTGCTGCTACTTCCAGACCGACCATTCTCTCACTTTCATTTTGTAAAATTTAACATGTTACAGAGAATAATATGTACACCAATGGCCTTGGGTCAAGCGTATACCGCTCTGCTGCGCTTGTTCCAACCAAGCGGCAGGGGAACGTTTCTTCCCATCAAGATGGACACAAGGGATTCTATAGGCCATTAATGAACGATATTTGACAACAACAAATTGCCTCCATCAGGCTTTGGGGGTGTTTATTTACAAAATTTCCTGTGTATGTAATAGGTGTGGCAAATAGAGTCGCAAGGTTTCAATGCTATAAATATAAATAATTGCGATTATATTTTAATTCGCTGTTCTTTAGTTATAAACATACTTAAATTTTTAATTTTTAAAACATAAATTTCGAAAAATTCTCGATTACTTCTAACATAAAAATATACTGTATTTTCCATAGCTAAAATATAAATTTTAAAAAATATCCAGATCAGAACAATGTAGAAATCTATACTTTAAATTAATTTTCTTCTATGTCAGTACATAGTCCTTTATTATCATCAAATTCTTGCGATTCACAAGATTTAGAAACCGAAATGGGTATCTATCCTACACTGTAAAAAAATTCCGAAACATTACTGGGTATTTCCGTGTCACGTTTCGGGATTTTAATGGTTTTTTTCTACTTTCTGGAAAAAATAAGTATTCTTGTCAAAAAGTTTCCTGAATTGCTACAAGTCGCAAGAATGCAGACTTTTCACTGTTGAGAAAAATATGTTTAGCTCCCAGTTTAAAGATTAACTGACCGTAACTATAAAGTGTATCGGCGTTACTGTGAGTACGACCCGTCCATGCTGTAATTAAGCTCCCAAAGGGTGCGAAAAAGTGTGGACTGCGTTGCTTTGCAAGATTTGCAGGCAAGTAAAATTCTCGTCACTTACTTGCAATTCTGGCATAGCTTTGGCCATGTTTGCAATAATGCTCTTTTAACTTCCTTGATAAATCAGAATGATGTCAAGATATTATTTCCATAGACACAACTGGCTTTAAACGGGAAGATTTCTGAATTTTTCCGGAGGCTTCCAGGATAATATCAGGAAGGTTACTGAATTTTAGCGGTAAAAGTTCCTGGAATTTGCAAGATATGTTACTGGCAGATATTGGGACATCAGCTGCCCATTATTTTCCAGAACGTTTCTGAATCGTTTTTGCAGTGTAACCTGTTGAACTTTTGTTTTCTACAGCTTCTCTACCACAATGCAAAAAAGCTTGACAACTATTGATATCTGTTCTCCTTTCATCACTGTTAGACAAATGCCATATTAGGAATAAAGATGCTGTTCATTTATTTACAGCCTATGTAGATGCAGTAAATTTAAAGCCAAATGACCTAGTGATCAATCGTACATTCCTTAAGAGAGCAAAAGAAAATCTTCGAGAGGTAAAATTAAATTTTATGAATTTAAATTTAGATTTTGTAGTTATTCACTGGGATACAAAGCTACATCCAGATGTAACTGGAAAAAGAACGCCGACAGGATTACCGTGATAGCTTCAGGTCCTAATATTGATCAGCTACTCAAAATTCCTTAGATATTTCTTCAGTTGTATGTGATATCTTTGATGAGATAACTCTTTATTTCTTACTGTTCTAGCTGTAGTGTTTGATACAACGACTTGCAACACCAACCGTATAAATTGTGCATGCAATTTTTTAGGGCAAAAATTGAACGGTGATAGATTACATTTGGATTGCCATCATCATGCACTTGAAATCGTACTGCAGAGTGCGTCCTTAAAGAAGTTCTTGCCTTCCTTAGTTCTAGATCAGGTATTCAATTATTTAAGCGCTTCAAAATTTTGTGGGAAGATCTCCATCATTCAGAATTTATAACTTTTCAATCACGTACACATACCACTTAAATTCTAAAAGACGAAGTTGATGACAAATTATTGTTCGTAAAAAGCGGAATTGAGAAAGATTACAGAGAACTCCTATAACTTGTAATAATATTTCCTGGTGAATTCCCTCCAACAGGGATATGTTTTCGGCAACCTGGAGCTTATCACAGAGCCACATGGGCGGCAAAAGGAATTTTTGTTTGAAAATTTTTATATTTAGAAAACAATTTAAATTGACCTTACATGAAAAGAAAGCCCTTCAATGCTGTTTTACGAAGCTGTTTTACAATGAAATGCTGTATTAAGATATGGTTTTTCGCAGCAACCCAATCGAGGCTCCTTTGAGTAATATAATGTCTGAAAAATTAGCAGCGTACAAAATGACGACAAACATGCTGCAGAAGCAGTGATTGGAAATCTCTTAAATCAGTCGTGGTATTTAGGGGATAAAGTAGTAGCTTTGTCCGTATTGGATGAAGGAATTAACTTTGAAGCTAGGAAAAGATTAGTCCAAAAAATGCTTTTGATGAAGAAGACGTGTCTGATGACTGGTTAACAAATTTCAGATAACAGTAGATGATTTGGAATACTTTCTTAGTAAAGATCTTCCTCTTTATAGAATCAATTACGAGTCAGTAAAACTGTTTGATAAGTTGCAAATACTAAAAGATTTTTTCCTATTTGATCCTGATTCACGGCAAAATGAAGGAAGCTATTTAAAGGGAAGAGAGATCGTTAAAATACTGAAAATTGTGAATGATACAACTGAAAGAGGAACACAATATTAATCGAAGAATTTCACAATTAATTTACCAAATAATAGTCACAAAGCAATTTATTTTACAGACCGTCCAAGACTATCGGAAAAAAATACACACTATCGAGATACATTGAGAAAAGCGAACGATTAAGGAAAGTTTCTAAAGCATTATTTCATTCTTATTCAACGTAAAAGCTTTAGATGATATAAAGTAATTAAAAAGATTAATTTTAGTGCTTCCTCACTGTAAAAATATTTTGCAAACCTAGGAGAAACGATATGTACTGGGTCTGAAGAAAAAACTCGAAGATTTGTGAGAAAATTATCAAAAGTGTTAAAGTTCAAGGGCCTAGGGGCACGTGTTATTATTGACCGATCGAGTTTGAATTTTGCACACGTTACTTTTTATTATAGTGTCACAAAACTAGGGGGCGTCACTTGTTGAATTCCGAAAAAAAAGAAAAAAATCCCATATAAATAAGGACCACCCTAATATATATATATATATATATATATACTAGCTTAATACCCGGCGTTGCCCGGGTGCTTCTCAATGCAACATATCTTTTAGATAATTAAATGGAGGAATTCTATCTAAATGACAGTAAAAACCTGCATTCGCACCACTCTAGGCTCAAATTTTCAAGACTGTAAATAGCACAGAAAGTTGAGCATTTGCAGAAAAAATAGCATCAAGTAAAAACGAAAAAGCATGAGGCATGTTATCGGAGTTATGTCAACAATGTTCTTTGGTTCTGTCGTGTCCACTGGCACGTTGTCTGCGGTTGAAACAGATGGGCGGTACATCCATTGTCTTAATGCAGAGACAAATGATTGTCTTGCATATCTTGTGGGACAACCTTTTGCGTGGTGCTTCGAATACGAAAACCGTTGTGCTGCCTTTGACGGTTTTGTATACCTCAAGACATTGAAGCGTGCTATAGTACTCTTCACATACATTTTATTCTGGAAAAAAAAATCATGGAATGTCTTCCTAGAAAGAGTCGTGAGTAAAATTTAATGGCTTTTATCAGTAATAAATATATGCAAAATATGACACCGTTACAATATTTTCAGATATAAAAATCATCCTCAATAGCCCAAAAGCTAAACAGATAGTCCACTGTACAGAAAATAAGGAATCTGGTCATTGTTATTAATAGTCGTTAACGTTCCGTTTCACGGATTTTCTGGCGGTGTTTTTACTTTCACGGTTTCACGTGTTAGGTAGACTCATTTTATAAGTTTTTGTAAGTGTTCAGGTATGCAAGCACATTCCGTAGAAAACTATCACTTAGTACAAATAATTTCACAAAATGTGTCTGTTTGCCCTTTCCGTGTAGATTTAGTAGCATGCCATGTAGTAAAATTGGATAAGTGTAAGTTGCATAAAAAGACGTACGTCAACTACATTTTATTTTCTTATATTTATGTCAAATTCCTATTTTCGTAGGCGAAAATGACAGTTAGACATTAATATTGGTGTCTTGCAACGATTCAAAATTTGTATTGATTAAAATTTTATTTCCAATTTTTAAAACCTCACACTTTTACCGTAAATGTTGTACATGATAACTCAAACTGATGCAGGTAGTAAGAGCACTTATTTAAGTTTGCTGCTCTAAAGTATTCCTTTGAGAATATCGAAATTTTAATGTACATAGGCACAGTTATAATGAGCGGTAGGAATGGTTCCACAGAATAATAGTTGCCATAGATATAGTTACAGTTATTATTTTAAGTTACATTAAGCATTAAAAATGGAGTACGTGAGCACGAACTTATGGAACGAACTATATGAAACCCGTCAATTGAACTGCCTTATAAAGAAATAGGCGTACATATTTTGGTCACTATCTGCGTATTTTTTTTTTAAATTATTTGCAGGTCATAAAATTAAAAGAAAGAAAAAAAACCGTCTTGTTTCTACTTACAACTGTATATTAGACAATTTTTTTGTTTATGTTTTACAAAAGCTTGTTGCACATTCTGTTCCCTATATCCGCAGCTTCAAAACGAAGGAAATGTATTTCCACGTTTAGAAACGTAATCCAAACACTAAAAAGTTAAATTATTCAAAATTTTTCAATTTGTAAGTTTAACTCAAATCTTACTCCTAAATACAATTCTTAATCCCCGTTCCAGCAGCAAAATGAAACACATTTTTGAGTGAACCCAACCTTAAGCATGCAACGTAAAGCTATCTATATGGGAAATAGGTAATTTTTACATGCATTTAAAGTACTTGATCGCCTGCCCTTCTGACTTATTGATCGTGATACAGAACTTTAGTCTTACTGGAGATTTTAATTTCTTGAAGTTTAAAGAATGATGTATTGCGATTAGTGGTTATACGTGAGATACAAATTGTTTCACCTTAACCCTCCACTGTAAACAGAGTTGCTTCTATAACACTGATACGTATCCATTTTTATCTTACACCATTTTTTTCAATGACGGTTGAATTACTTAGTAGTAGTTACAAACACTAATATTTTTCGATTGTTTACAATAAAAGTTATCGAACTGAGAGTCTTGAAATTGGAAATGGAGCTTTGCTCAACTAATTTCACGATGAAGACTAAAAAGAAAAAACTTTATAATGTGGTGTAATATTTCATCATGCCCATTTCAGTAGCAATCTCTTAGTGTCAAAAGTTGCATCATACCCGCTAACTGGTTTAAAATTATTGCTAGTCAGCGAAGATGCTCCATCAGGTGTACTATTTCTTCGAGCGTTAAAGTAACATAAAATTTTAAACGATTAAGAAATTTGTTTACATAAAAATGGAGACAGTTTATGCATTTTAAAAGTTTAAATTTAAATTAATATTTCTTTGCATTTTTTCAAACTTTAAACTTTTACCCTTCCAAAACTTTTAATTCCGCCGTATTACATTTCCGTGTGGTTTCAGGTCTAAAGGTGCACAGTCTTTTATTTCACCACACATTAGCAATCCTAGTATGGTAGTTTATGTACATGTAATGAACCCCATGACTATCCCCCTCCCCCTTGAAAGATAAATTCAATCTTCACTGCTGTGCACAAAAATGATTATTTTGCAATCCATTAGCCCTATTAGTACTTTTACCCCTTTTTCTTTGATAACCTGGAGCGATTTCGGTGAAACTTAGGTGATTCGAATTAGGTAAATCATGGAATAGTATAAATAACATATACATATTGATTTGTTTACGGATAACACAATATTAAATTAAAGTTCCGTTGCAAGGATGTCGTTTTGATATAAGTTTAGTATTCTAATGCTAAAACTGTTGAAGATTGTACTTCGATAATTGAATGCATTTTTAATAGCTATCTCATTTTGGTATTTTCTGTGCTGGTTATGCAGAAAATGCAGATCAAAATTTCGTTTAATATTACGGTATTATTACTTGAAAACTTATTAGCAAAATGCGCAAGCAAACTGATGAAGAACGGACGGTGTTTCAATGCATCCCTATGTCTTTTCCGGGTGCAATTTAAGAACTACTGAAAAACAGCATTTTTTTTTCGTTCGGCTTTCTTTCCAAACATGCTTTACGCTTGTCGCTAATCGACATTAACGGCCATGGTTGAGGATACTTTTTGTGTTGATTGCATTTAAAATATCTCCTGGTGGTTATATGTTGCTAACCATTTTCATTTGATTTGAACCAAGGTTCACAAATTTAACGATTACGGTTAAACTTTGAAGAAACTTCATCTAGGGCAGTTTTTTACGGGCTTTTCATGTAGACATAATTCATAACTATACAAAAATTCGATCGTGCAGAAAAGAGCAATTTTATGACTCAAAATATGAAATTAGACCTCTTTGGATGTTTTTAAAATTCCAAAAACCCGCCTATATGAATTCCTGAGCATTAATTTACCTTTGTGCCAAATTTGGAAGAAATCCGACGAAAACTGTGGATTTGTATAAGGAACATACACACACACCCACAAACATACATCCATATATATATATATATATATATATATATATATATATATATATATATATATATATATATATATATATATATATATATTGTAACACTTTTTTGAATGGGTTTTAGTAATAGTTTTAATTATTTTAATTAAGATAGCTTTTTTTCGTTTGTACTGTACATTAAAGTTCATTGTCATTCGTTTAGGCTGTACATTATAGTGACAATAATTATTTTTTCTGCCCTAAACTGGCATGATAGCAAACAATTACTAAGTCATATTTTATTACTTATGATAAAAGCAATACTATGACAATATAAAGCAAGGGTATAGTTGCCTAACTGACTAGTGCGACAATAAAAAAATTCAAGACAAAGCATTGTAGCTTAAGTACAACTAACTGGATGCGTAGTAAACTCTTATGCAATTTCCTCATCTTGAAGTGCAATTTATGAGCCTACAGAACCATTACCCATAGTTATGTCACTTGTTTGTGAAAAGACATACACTCTAGTTTGAAACGTAGGCATCAAGTTCTATACCAATCCTCAGTGCACTATGATACAGGGCAATGAATAGTACATTTTTTTTATCGTATTTTTATGTTTTTCTTTCACTTTGCTTCTAGTTATCATATTATAAAGTATGCGAGTAAGCATAATCAGTATATTTGCAAATTCATAACTCTTTTATGGTAAGTTTTTGATCATACTAGTTTTTTAAATAGTATCTGGAGGACCCTGGAGGAAAGTCTAAACCCGGATGTGTTGACTGAATTGAAAATTGAATAGTTCATTTTACTGTTTTAAAATACGTATTGTGTTCTTGAAAAGAATTTACCCATTTCTGTCACTTGTTTGTGAAAATACACATACTCTAGTTTGAAATGCAGGCATCCAGTTCTAAACTGACCCTCAGTGTACTGAGATAAAGGTTTATGAAAACTGCACTGTTTAGCATTTTTCGATAAACAACTGCTTTTTTGGCAGTTCAAAGCCACGCAACTAATGAGGGTATTGAATAATTTATATATTTTCTTACCCAAATTACATACAAAAACCATGGTTGCGCCTGGAAGCAGGGAACCAGAGGGTCTCAAACAGGGCACTTTTTCATTTTTTTCGACACAGTTTGGTGACCCCTGAAAGGCTGTACTGAAGATCAGCACAAAATTTACGATATATTTCAATTTAGGTACTAAATTTCATATTGTAAACAGAAGAATTTTTTGGCTGATGCTTAATACACAGAAATAATCACATTTTAAAAAACGCTGATTTGGAAAAACCTCTACGTCGGGCTCTACTTTACGAATTTTTACAGGACTCCAAAAATTTTTTTGGAGCAAAAGAAAAAAGACGTGTCTTCTAAAATCTTTAAAAGAATCCAAACCTTTTCTATAAAATTTGTAGGGCATCATTTTTCATTTCAAGCGCGGCTATTACATTTTAAGGGGTATAATAACTCATTTTGTAGTTCGAGAGACCGCTATCGAATGCTGCCCGAGACTAGTCGCTTTTTTTTGGGGGGGGGGGGCAAATTTCATGAATATAAAAGATTTTAAATTATGTTGAAATGAATATTTTTTCGAAAAACAAATTCAACTAAACAGAAAAAAAGAAGAAAAGTAAAAAAAAGCAAAATAAATAAATAACTTAAAAAAAAAAAAAACTTTTGAAAAATAAAAAAAGTAAAATAACACGCTTTTGTAGCAAAATGAACTAAAAGTTAAGAAATGATCTTAGGATCATAAGTATATTAAGTAATTGACCAAACACTTAATTTTAATGTAATACAAAATAGTGGGGGGGGGGGGGCTTCTTATCCGGTTGTCTTGAATTTCTTCCATTTGGTTCCAGTTGGCAAGAAGGAACCGTTTTTCCTTAAAGTTATAAGTAACTCTTGTTTTGTTAAATTCTTATTTGTTCGTTATGCTTAGCACATTATACGTAGAGAAAAATAGAGAATATAGATAATCATATTGTTCATCTTATCATTCTAAGGAAATATTTTTCTTTGTTTCAGCTCTTTTTTAATGATGCGGTTTCTTATAATTGTCAAAGGTCAATCTTTTTGTTGTAAAAGGATTTGTTTTTCTTGTTTAATCAATTGAAATACCACATTTTGTGCTTGGAGATGGGAGAACTGGTTTTACGTTTCCAAACATTCTCATCCCAAATCTCATTCATTAAATTTTTCTCTGGGTTGAAATGCAGGTGAAAAACTAAGTGCATAAAGTCCTACATTGCTTACCCCCCCCCCATTAAGGGGGCATTTACACCTTGGCAATTGCTCTTTCATCTTTTAGCTAAGAACTCATTCGAACTAAAACTCCATAAAAAAGGTGCAATGAATTTATGAAGCATCTTCAAACACACCGTTTCTTTTTGGGGAGGAAAAAAATAGCTTCTTTTTTTTTGCAATTTTGGAACTAATGTGGATTTTTGATGAAGAAATCATAATGTTTTGAAAAATGGGCTCCTTTGTATCACAGAGTAGCTCAATTCAGGTTAGAACTAGTTCGAAAGTCACCGAGAAAAGAATCGTTAAGTAAAATATTTTTTCACTAAAAGTAACAGTTAATTTGCAGAATGTTATGCACTGCAGCAAAAACAAGTTGTTTTCTCACCATTGATATTTTACTTGCAGAAAAACAACTTTTACATTTTTTTTTTAAAAGTACTTTGATGCATGGTTGTATTCAGCCCAATCACAATGAGCAGTTATCTTGCGCATTCATATTTGTTTTAACTGGCCTTGCTTGAAGTATCTTTCCAATGACCTACAGCTTAAAGTAGAGTCAACATATAACTACAAACATGCAAAATATAGTGAACTTAGTACTTTGAATTGATTGACAACTGTTCAATTTAATAGTAGTTGATTGAAAATAATTTTTTATGCTTGGTATAGTTTTTTTTTTATTTTGCTCTGAAATTAATCACTTTTCTGCAAGTGCAACAAATAAAACTAAAATAGAAAAAAAAAAAGGAAAAATAAAAGGAAAAAAAAAAATAGCAGAGTGGAGTCTTAAGTAAACGCATTATTTTCTTTTTAACAAGGTAGAATTATAAAGAAGAATTCTTGCTTTTTGAAGAAGATATCACGGAATCATTACCACCAAAATATTTATGTACTAAATGAATAATTATTGAGCATTTATGCGTAACATCATTAATTATGACACTCATATTTCAAGTGACATGAAGGCTCCAAAATTACTAAATCAAAGGAAAGTTTAAAAGAACACGTTTTCTTGATAGTATTCAGAAAATGATTATAGCAAATCAACATCAGTGAAACCAAAACCAAAATAACAACAAAATTTGCTCATGAAAATCGACGAGGGAAACGAAAAACGGGAACGATGTTAACAAATAATAATGCCCTTAATTTTAAAGCCATTCTCCAACAGACGCATCGTTAACATATTTAGTTTAATATTAAAAGAAATCAAAAGGAAATGAAAACCGCTTTTCAAAAAATTGGTAAACGAAATAGGGTAGACCGGGGCAAGTTTACGCAGTGCCCTTTTTTTCAAAACGAATTTTACCTGGAGAGTTAACAGTCATAACATATCGATGCTGCTCCCTATCAAATATCCTCACAAGTTTTTGAGCATCAGTCGAGCTTCGATCTAGCATGCAGAAAGAATAATCTGTTTTCTACTAAGTTGAGTAAATTTTTAGTTGAACATTTTGAATCTTATTGCGAGTAAAGAATACTTAGTTAAGAAAGAACAAATTTATAAAAATTAGCAGAATTTTATCCTTTTTTGAGAATTGTATTCGTATGAACTGAAACGTTATTAAATTTTTTGCACGTTAAAAATAAAACCAACTTGAAGGGGCAAGTTTACGCGTTGACGTCTGAGCACCTTTGCGCACGTTCTTACCGTGTCTAACTTCTAAACGTGCCCTGACACTTTTTTCTCTCCGATCTGTCTCAAAACTTTTTAGTATTTTCAGGCTATTGAAATTTGAAAATCATCATTTAACTTTTAATTGAGTTACAAATTCGTATCTTATAGCTTACAACCATGTGGTGCTGTCTTCATGCCCGTTCAGCTTTTACTTTATACACTATTGAGTCTGTAATAAATTGGCTTTAATTTAACGATGGTAAGACATCATGTTCGAAACACTGACAGAACCACGTTAGATGTCAAAATAAATATGCGTAAACGTGCCCCGTGTTCGGGGCAAGTTTAGACAACGACTTGGACTCAAAAATAATTTTTTTAAAGGTTTAAACACAAACTGAGCAACAACTGGATGTACCTATTTTGACTCAATTAACTGCTTCATAAAACCGCAAAATCTAAAATTTCTCAAGTTAAAACATAAAATTTAGAGAATTCATTGAAAAAAATCCTCGTAAACGTGCCCCGGTCTACCCTACGTTTTAAGAAAAGCCAAACAATTGGTTTGTTTCTGAATATTTAAAGGGTTTTTTTTTTCTGAAAGATCATGCTTAAAAACATAGGATTTAACCATTTATTAAATAATTTGACGAAGTTTAATATTTTTTAACAAATGTTTTAATCGGTGCGCAGATTCAATTTCTTTTTTTACGCTTTTGTAGATGACATCACAAGTGATGAAATGACATTCACTGATGCCATTAGCGCAGAGCGCAATATTTAATTCGCTTTTTAATTATCATATGCTGGCAACGTGGTAGACAGCAAGCGGAAGCATTCAGCGTGCCAGTGGAGTAGTGTGCAAAAGTACATCGCTTGTGACGTCATAAAGACGACGCCTTATTTCCAAAATCGGACATTTAAAAAAAATAATTAAAACTTAACCGTTAGGAAAATAAAAGTTTTTTTCTCGCTCCAAGTTTTTTTTTTTTTTTTGCTTATTCTATGAATTTTAGTGACTAAAAGTAGTACTTTTGACTGAAGGAAACAACCCCATTCTGTGAGAAAAAGTCAGTTTGCGTAGCACGTGAAGTCTAAGAAATATAAAAATCATTTACATCAGTGGTGTAGCCAAAAAAAATTGGAGGATTTAATGAAGTTTTAGCCCTTTCCTATAGTCAATAAAGGAAAAAATTCGGAGGGAATATATCTCTAAACCTACCACCTAGGATACAGCACAGCTAGCATATGTGAATAAAACCTTAAATTTTCTTTAAAAGAAATTAATAAATAAAAAATAAAATAAAACCAATGAAAAACATTATTTCAATTTAAATGATGGTTCATAATTTATTATTTGGCTTTTGTGCATTAGCTCTAAAAACATTCAACTACGCCGATAAATTGCCCTATCGAGTAATGGTCTAATCCAGCTAATTCATCTGACATTCATCGACGTATGTGTGCAGAAATCATATATATATATATATATATATATATATATATATATATATATATATCAGCGTTTCTTAAATTGTTTTCCGCGGAACCCGAGGGTTTCATGGAGTCACTCAAGGGTTCCACGAAACTTGCAATTTTTTTTATATTTACAAAACGGTCAAATTAGTCACTTAAAAATCAGGTTTGAACTAGTGTCTAATGAGTATTTTCCGCTGAGAAAATATCAGTCGTGGATTGAAAAGCCATTTTATTGTCAATGTGGCCTTCAATTATGCCAGTTCTATAAAACGACTATTTTATTGAAATGGCAAACGATCCTTCGTTGCACCAGAAATTTAAAATAATACCATCCAATGAAATTCTGGTGCAATTTCAAAGAGAAATGTCTTCAGATGTCACGAAATTTCTTGATGGCATTTTTGCTATTTGCAACTAAATTTATGTTTTCAACTTATCTGTCAACAAAACTAAATACCATCACAGACATAGTGCTGAACCTGACCTGAGAATGCAACTTTTTACCAGAAAGCCTGATATTAAGGATGTATCTATCATTGTAAAAAAACGAACTAGTCTTATCATTTAAATAAAATCTTTAAAATTTCCTTTGAAACGACTTGTAGTATTCAGGGAAATTTGAGTTAATTTTTAAATTAGTGTTTTAAGTCAAAAAATATTTTTTTAAAACAAAAAAGCACTTTTGTAGAAAATAAACCATTCCTAGAATATTGCATGGAAACTATGCCTTTTAACACATAACATGCCTCATAACACAGGGGTTCCACGAGGAAAGTGAACGTTCAAAAGGGTTCCACTTATCAAACAAATTAATAAACGCTGATACTATGCAACCACGCATTGCATGGAATTTTCAAACGTTCAGATAAGACGTTTATGTGAATAAGAGGGAAAGTAAAAATTTGATGCGCGTATTCCGCTCATTTGAATGAGACTCTGCTTCTGCAAAAGCTGACATCGGTGAAAAATAATAGATTCGTCCATTTCTGACTGTAAAACGAATGTTTGTCTTTCCATACAATCCGTGGTCAGGCAGTACGTATATATATATATATATATATATATATATTACTTGCAAAATTTGAGATACATTTTAATAAAAGTATTGTTCAACAATATCCTGATCAGCAATGAATTGCCAATTGAAGGCTCACCTAAATTTTGACATGAAATTAGTTAAACACAATTATAACTCTTGTTCTAATTACCTTGGAACATTGGAACAAATTTTGTCTGATGCAAAAAAATCAATGGTTTTTATATATTTTTGTAATGATTTTTGCGAGCATTTTTTAATATTAAAAAAAAAAAAAATCTTGACATTGTTGGAATAAGGCCAAAATATTGATTAAAATAGGAACAAACTAACAATTAATAGTTAATTAATTCATTTCATTTGGGTTTGAGGTCGCGTACCAAATTTCAAAAGAATCCAATCGCATGAAGTGGGCGCAATTTGAGTTGCAATATTCCGTTACAAGATACATATACATAAAGGTGAATCTATTAAAAGCGTGTTAAAACGATAAAGATTTTATGGCTGATATCCTCTAATCATGAAGATTATTTACAGTTTATAACGTTATGTATTTTTATTTATTATCAATCTTTAATGATGGGAAATAGTAATCAGGAATTTCGTAGTTAGATGAAGTTTTGCTAATTAAGTTTATTTATATAGGTGTTTTTCCTGAACAAACATAATTTTACACACAAAAAAAAAAACTTTTATTAATGTTAAGTCTGCTTGAAGTTAGCCCTGAAAAACAAAATATGAATAATATTAAACTGCAGATGATTTTTAACTATGACACCGAAAATTTTGTCCTCTAAATAAATATTAAAAACAACTTTGTCATGGTAATCAGAAAAATCGGAGCAACATCAATTTTGGTCAAGTGAGGAAAAAAGTAGAAATTCGTGATTGCTCAAAAAAAAAAAAAAAAGAAGGAATAGAAAGAAAGAAAGATAAGAAGAAGAAATAGGGGAAAAGTGCAATGATATCTGTAATTACGAGTATATTGATAACCTAGATCTGGCACCCTAACTACGTATTTTTTTAAGGTACTGCACCGTCGTTTTCTGTGCTTAGACACTCTTGTGAAGAAAAAAGTAACGTGGAAAAGTGCCCTAAATCTTTTTCATATTTTAATAACCTGTAAAGTCTAAAACTGAAACATTGTCGAAAATCTAGGTTAGGTATCAGGCCAAACACCTTTCTTCGCTGCATTACGTAATACCTCAGCTGAAGTACAAAAATAGCTTTAAGAATTAATGTGATAAATAATTGAGGGATGAAACAAGTTCGGAGCCCTTCTTATCAAAAGGCTTTTCTTGTTAAATTAATTTTTCTTCTTCTTCTTAAGTTGTTTCAGACGAAAAATGGATGTTTCTCGCTAGAAATCGTTATTGTTTCAATTGATTATGTCAGTTCAGAATCACTTCGTCGAGAATGTATAAGAGCTGACATACCCTTTTCGACTACTTTCAGGTAAAAGAGAGAGAGAGAGAGATGAATGAGAAGAAATAAGTAGAAGCTCGCAAAAGAAGGTTTACAACTACTAAAATGTCTTTAAAAAACAAAACTAATAAATTGGAGGAGCATTATCCAGCATTTTGAGGAGAAGAAAAATCAAATGGTACTGTCGCAACAACCACTAAAATTACGATAGCTAATGAACTGATAGATCACGTGTCTTGTTTACCGGAAGCAATGAAAACTTCAGTTACTTTTGTAATTTTGTCTCTTAGACAGATCTCTAGTTTTTCAGTATGTTATAATACTCGGTATAGTTCAGGTAGAAGAGAGTCATAATTGAAGAGGACATTTTTTTTCTTTTATTTTTGTACACTCAAACCTGTTTTTGTGCGGTCTTTTTTTATGCGATTTTTTTTTCTTTTCTTTTTTTTGGTGCGGGACATGAAAATCTTACACAAATTGGGAGTCAATTGACTAACCTCTATGTTTGAAATGAGTGCTTAATAGTGTAATTTTGAGCGAATTTTTTAATGCGAATTATTTTATGCGGTCCCTATCTACCGCACAAAAACAGGTTTGAGTGTATTTGTTTCTACCCACCATTTTTTTTTTCAAGTTCTCAGAATAAGTTTATTACATATTCAGCAATATAAAGAATTTATAAAGCTCAAGACGAAAAAAAATCATCTGCCATGAACAATAATAGAAAACCTAAAGAAATCCGAGAGGTTGAATGGGGCATTGGTGGTAATGAATGAAATCCTATTTTTAAGTAAAAAATCTTTTTTTTTTCTTGAATTTATATGATGAATACGAACATAAATAAATCACAGAAGAGTTTTTTGCTAATAAAGCCGTGCTAAGCGCAAAAGTCGTATCTGCATCTGAGTTCAAAATGGGGCATTGCCGTTTAAAATTTGGTGCCTCCATGTATTTGATTCGGATGAAACTTTTTCAACTTAAGAAAAAAAAAAACTTTCCATTGACAAATGGCCATAAAACATTGTGTTTAGATGAAATATAGGACAAAGAAGAACCTGGTGAACGTAACTCAATTTTGATGAAAAGTGCAGATACCACTTTTGTGCTTAGCACGGCAGAATATCTTTAGCTTTTGTACTAGCAATGTCATCTACTGCAGTGCACTTTCTGACATAATCAGCAGTATTACAAGCGAATATAATGATCGATTATCCGGGAGATTGTAGCAAATCTTGAACCTTGGGCTAATCTTTGCCAGAACACACCTATCCCAAATTTCATTTTATGATTTGAACACCTTTTCACTGAATTTCCAACAGCTTAAAACGAATAAATAACATTAGGCTCCACGGAGTAACTTGTTTTTCGCATAAATTATGACGTAAAATACACATTTAATTATCGGAAAGAATTCTAAAGGTTAACAGATGCATTACAGGGATTTTTGATTTGATTATTTGAAGGCTATTCTGTAACCAATTCAATAATTTTCATTATTGTCGTCTACCGAAAATATTAAAATCGTTTCATCTAAAAATTCATTGAACTAGAATTGTATTTTTCCACCAAAAAATAGCAAAAATGCAAAAACTGTGAAATCATTTTTTATATTATGCTTGATTAAAAGTAATATGAAACATTTTTAAAAATAAATAAATTTCTTCTTAGATTTCACAGCGACGAAGGTAAAAGAATGAACGGTCTGATTCAATTTATGCTTTTGAAATTAAGGCTATTAGTGATTTGGGAGGATTAAAAATGAGATCATATTTTAACACTAATCATTAAACAATTACTTCGTTTCTTAATTTTAATATTATTAGATTTGTTTGTTCGTATTTCCACCACTTGGTATTTGAAAGATCCTGTATAACCTTAGAAAAGTCACAAAAATTACAAATGCTCTTATTAGCGCATTTAAAACTATTTTCAAAAGCATGAATGAACATCTTCAAACCAAAAAACAAAAGCAAACTTAAAAACTTTCATCAGAAATTGAATTTAAAAATTCGAAAATATTTCATTTAAAAATATTTGTTTTACTATTTGTCTTAATAAACAAACGAGAAAAAACAACAAACCTACCTGTGACCATAGTGGTGCACACAAACAATAAACGGGACAAGAAATTCTTCATTGTTTATTCCTTTGCACCGGTGAACAAGTAAATGAATTTCCAAGCCCGAACAGCATCCAACTTATATATCTCTTGACCTACTCCAAACGAAAAGGCGGGGTTTTATCCAGAGAACATCAGTCCAGTTCAACACCGAAGTAATCAACCATGTAAATCACAGTTGCTTTTTCCTTCAATCTTTAAAGCTTTTTTTTTTTAATTTTTGCGCTGTAGATTTTTTTTTCTTTTTGTCTAATTTTGTGCCCATGCTGCCATGAAGTGATTACATCGCTCACGTGTTTCTTTGCAGTAAATGAATGAAACTATTCGAAATGAAGTGACGAACACGCTCTGAATGCTGCTGTTTTCGTCATAAACGTAACTTTAAGTGCAATAAAAAATTTCTGGCTGTGACAAATTATTTGATAATTTGCTTGGGTTTTCGAACTATTACCTCCGCTGTCATTACCAACTTGAAATTTCATTTTGTCGAATGTCATGCAAAATATTTTACGTAATGGCTTCCACACACATCGTAATACACAAACGTATTTGAGCAGAGGAGATCCTCCCCTCTCCAACCCGGGTTAATGGTACAAAATCACTCTAATAAAATTTCTCAAGTTTTCTCTTGCTTTCAAATTGGGTTATACATACCACTTTTAGCCTCATATTTTCTGTCTAACTCGCATACTCTGCATCTAACATTTAATGAACCAATCAAAGAAAAAAAAAATCGAGCAATAAAATTGCAATGCGATAGAGTTACAACAAAAATGAGCAGCTTGCATTTACGGCAGCTATTAAGAAAAGAAATTTAAAAAAAATGTTCCGTGTTATGCCGATAGAAGTTATCTCATGACTTCCATCACAGAATTTGACCCTAAAAGAATAAACCAGCTAACAAAATAAAATGATTATTTCGTAAGGCACTCTATAACAAAAAATCGACGCAGCAAGAAGTTGTCAGAATGAAAGGAAATTTTGCATACGTGAGGGTAACATTGATGTAAGAAAGTGATTATGAAATGAAAGCAAAATCATCATTTTAATACTGGAAAACCCCCAAACTGAATGGAGGTTTTCGTACCTTGATGAGCCATCTCTAGTGTAAATGTACGAGGCGATACGGTCGATAGTTTCGTACGATGTCATCAGCATCCCATATACCAGTTACTGAAAAGGCTCCACTTGTTTTACGATTTCTGGTAATGTTGGGTAAAAAATGAGAGATTCGAAGGCTTTTCCCTGAAATATTTTCGAAACCAAAACTTCGAAAGAAAAAAACGCAATTGCGCTTCAATTATGTTGGGGAGAGGGGATTCGACGATTTTCCCTCAAAACTTAATAAATATTTGTAGTTCAAGAAACGCAGTATTAGACGATCATTGATGAGTTAGAAGAAAAGAGATTCAAGAGCTCGTCTCTGGAAATTTATTGAAATGGAAGTATTAAAAATGGGATTGTAGGTTATCTTTATAGTAACGTTTACAGCAGGCAGTTTTCCGATGTTGAAGCATTTAAACGCAATTTTAATATATCTTCGATGATGTTAGGACTTAGGAGTAGGTGTTTTCTGAAAGCCTAGCAGAAATGTTTCTAAATTGAAATTCATAAAACGAAATTCAAGGCAATCTTCAATGATGTTTGTAAAGGGGATGGGAGACACTGCCCTGGAAAATGTTTGAAGTTTCATCTTTAAAAACGCAGTTTTTGAGGATTTTTGGTATTATTATTGGGAGGAGAGGCAATTTTTCGAAATTGGAATCCCAGAAACTCAATGGTAGGTGATCTTCAATGGTGCTATTGTGGAAGGGGGTTCGAGGGCTTTCCCCGGAATTTTTTGAAATTGAAGTCCAAAAGCGAAATTTTTGATGACATTTAACAATGAGAAGGGGCCTTTTGGGGTTACAGTGTGGAATTCTCCCTTAAGTTTTTCGAAATTGAAGTCCTAAATATGGATAGCATCAAGAAATCGGTCATACACAGATACACAGACACCAAGATTGTTCTTTTTTTTCGCTCTAGAAAAAAACAACAGAAAAAAACTGGACAAAACTGTTCCGTACAAAATATCATTTTGTCTAATTTTTCGGTAACTAAAAAATTTGACTAAAAATGAATAACATAGCAATAACAAATAATTATATTGATTCTTCTCACTGAAGGAAAATTTTTACATAAAATCATTACACATGCAGCTGTACATATCTAATACGGTCAAGTATATTGATAGTATATTTTAAAACTTTATTTAATGGTGGCAGGTTTACAAAACAGACGAATATTGATATTAAATTTTGATGAATTCAGTATCAGCCATAAGAAATTTGTTTCAAAATGTTAAAAAAAAATGTAAAATATATAAGTCTGAATGAAATTTGAAATTGTCGTAAATGAAGAAAATGTTACACTGAAATAAAATTGAGTTTTTGATATTAATATGAATGTAAAGGCTGAGCATTTTGTTCATCATGTTTTTACTTTTGGTTTAGTATCTAGTTGGACCTAAACCGAAACTTCTTAATTAACTCAGATATTATTTAATTCACTTTTGGTCATAAAAACTTGCTCTCACATTTAATATATTAAAACCAACAAAAAAACAACTTTTTCTGCGCATCATGGACTTCGTTGGAACTTCCAAGTTATTACTGCCGTGAGCAGGTAAAGGGCACTAACTGCAAATGTTTCTTCTTTTTTTTACATTTGTGTCATCTAGTACGTAAGCTTTATAGTGCAAGCTTGCTTATTTAGTTTCCACTGAAAAAAAAAAAAAAGCCTGAAAAAAAGTATAATTCTTACATTTTCCTATTATACACTGAAGTTTCCTGTAAGGCAGGATAGAAAACTGCACATGTTAACAGTCAAAAACATGCGAACAAAATATTGATATTTTAAAAGAAATGCCTCCATCGTCGCGCACATATAATGGATACTTTCACGAAAATGTATAAAATTATTATACATGGTGAGCAAACGAATTGCTGAAATTTATAGCTTATTTCAAACTATTGACGATGAAGGATGATTGAAAAACGTTTTAGGTTTCTTCAATTTGTTTCTATTCCACTTAGTGCATGGGTGATGTAATTCAGGGGTGCCCACCTGGGGGGGGGGGGGTGGAGTCATGGCGCTGCACTATTGAAAATTTTAGGGGCTTGTTTTGAGGGGAATTTTTCTCATTTGGGGGAGGGGGCGTGCAATATTTAAGGGGTGCGACCTTGTTCTTGGGGTGGGCGGGCACTAATTTATATTGAATATAATTTATATTAATTTATATTATATTGGGCATATAATTTATATTGAAACTTGTCAACTGAAGCATAACTTTTATGTGACAAAAGTTACAGAACAATTGTTTTCCTTATGGCTCGACAAATTCTTTAAAATGTGTATTTTTGTAAGTGGTGTAATTTTCTTGTCCGCCACTGTATTTGTCAGCCCTTATATGATAGCACTTATGTGTATATAAAGTACCATATTAGGATTGGCAATATGAGTTGAAATCAAGGATTCTGGGTGACTTGTTGTGCCCTTGAATTTACGCAAATTAGTATTAATTTTTTTTTTCTCAAGATGGGCCAACAAAGTGGTTATAAGCTCTTTTTTTTTTTTTTTTTTGGAACTAAAATATGGCTACTCTGCCTATGATTTATATTACTCATTTTACACTTTTTAACAGGTCAGCACCCCAAACCCCAAAGGGCCTGCGGATCCCAGTTTGAGAAATTCTTGGCTGGGGTACAAGGAGAAAATCCTAGTTCTCCAAAGGGCGTCGTGAAATGAAAAAAAAAAAAAAAAGGAACCTCTGCTTTACATCATTGCTATTCTTGAACAAACAGATTTGAATACAATGTTATTTGCCAGGGCTATGGAGTTCGAGTCAAAGAGTAGGAGTCGGACTGATTTTGGCGTAAAGGGGTTGGAGTCGAGAGTCAAAAAACTAAAGTTCCTAGAGTCGGAATCGGTCATTTTCCCTCATAGTTCGTAACTCTGCCAATGCTTGCGGAGTCGGAGTTAGACTGATTTTGGGGTAAGGGAGTCGGAGTCGGAGTCGTTGGTTCAAAAATATCCGGATTCGGTTAATTTCCCTTTCTACACCGCTGCCCTGCTATTTGCAATAAGTTTTTGCGATTTGTTTTTCATTTTAGCCGTTATTTCCTTCATTTTTGCTACGGTTTTTCAACTGTTCTGGTAAAAGCACCTTTTGGCCAGAAATATTACCAACAATGGTACATATAAAATGGTTTTCGTGTCCAGATTTTAAATCTCGTGCACATTTTTCTTTTGTTATTCCCAGAAACGTTTCCTTTATTTTCTTACTATAAATTGATATATTGCTTCAAAGGGATAATTATCTCTCTTAAGACGAAAACGCCATTCTTTGAGCGCAATTATTTGGCTGAATTCTAAAGAATAACAATGAATTTCCAAAGTTATTTTTCTTAACAAAGAATAAAATGCAACACAATGCTATGACTGCAGTTTAAGTAAGGAAGCAAATTTTACAGAGATGATGAATGAGAATGATGAAGAATGAGAACTTATCATTTCTTTGTGCTACAGTTCAGAACTTATTTACTTCGCATAATTACTTTCACTCATTTCGAACAATGTGCAGTTTAAGTACATTAAAATTTCCATGTTCATTTGTTCGCGGAAGTAGATTTTCATTACGTTATTATAGGTTTATGATAAATAATAAATATACATATTTTATGTAGGGCTGCATCTTAGGGTATATGACGCATAATTTCTGGTTTCTTTCGCAAAATAGAGTAGATACATCATCTGATTTTTATTGAATATGATTTTTTTTTTTATTTGGTACTTATCCCTTAAAAGTTCGTCACGTGGCACGTTTTTAATTTTGGCGATTATTTTTCATTTTGTATTGCTGCTATATTTGGTCAAAGTTACATAGAAACTATTTATTTACTCTCTCATCCTCCATTTGTGTTTTAATGGATTTTTAAAATCAAACAAATCTTTAAACATGAATTGAAACAAAAAATTCATTTGAATGAAAAATAGTTCAACAATTAAAATTATACTTTAAAAAATAAAATAATCCGCCATCGAAATAAAACATTTTAAGCTCTATTAAAGTGTAAAATAACACGCCAAATGAATGTATCGTGTCATAATAAGTATTTGAAGTTGAACCAAAATATAAAATTAGAAAATTAAAAATGGTGGCGGCGTAAACGTTATTTTTCAATTTTCGCTTAAGTAGAAAGGATGAGCAAGTCGCCAAGCCAAGTGCTGTACCTTTAACGGAAAAGTACCTTTAATTTTACCAATTTATAAGCAGTAGTAAGGTGAAAAATATCGCTCAGCAATATCTCATAGACATTCGAGATAGGGTCATAAAGTTCTCAGAATTGGTAAAAAATAGTTTTGACAGAATATATAATAATCTAAGATTTCACTGCAGACTTCCTCCCATATATTTTTTTTTAATTAAACAAAACACATTAGAGCAGTGTATTCCAGTCCTCCACACTAGAGCAGTGGTATCCTTCCTAAGTGTATGCATAAATTAAGTGTAATCTGTAGGATGAGAAATTCATAGTTTCATTTCTGTGCACAAAAAATAATTCTGAAAGCTGATCCAAAACTTAGGGGAAACCCTGCTAAAGTGGATACCCCGGGCAAAGCGAATTTTGTCAATAACTCCTAAATAATTAGTTGACCGGCAGCCACGTTGTCATAGCAACGGTCGCCTGTTGCCGCTCCGTGTGCGGCAAACACGTCGGGACGACCAAGTATGTTTTTGGGAAAAACAAATTAATTTACAGAGGTTAGTGTTTCATTTATAACTTTAATACTATTTGTGACATGTTCTTTGTTATGAGTGGGATTTGATGTACGATTATGTAGCTTTCAACTATCCGTAGACGACGAGTTTAGATGCTCTGGTTTTTTAGTAATTTTTAGGGGGCCGTGGTAGCCCGATCGATAGAGTGTCGGATTCGGGGCCGGAGGGTCCTGAGTTTGAACCTCGATAGTCGAAGATCCACCGTCGTCATTAAAGGGGACTGGGCGACGTTAAATATGCTCGTGGTCTCAATGTCCTCCAAGTGAAACGATACCTCTGGGGGTGCTAGCACCAGGTAGCTATTAGCTCCTGGACTAGTTCTAAATTCTCATTAACTGTTCGATCCGGTGATGGTGCTGCGATCTATCGGTATATAGTAAAATAATGGAGGCAAGGCACTTAGTATGCAGTCCTCGACATAAATACAGTTGTAGTCAGTTGTGACTCTGAATAGGAATAGGAATAGTAATTTTTAGTAACCTCAAAAATGTATCTGAAGGGCAAAGCGGATTGGACAAAGTGAATACCATATTCACTTTGCCCGGTCATGACAAGTCTCTTAATCCGAACCTGGAAGTCCTTCAATATTAAGATCTCAAGACAATACTACCATTGAAGACCGTCCTTATACTCCCGTGGATGTTCCCGCCGCTTCACCCAAACCTGCATGTTCTACGAACTACTACAGTCCTTCAGTTTTACTACCTATTCCTCAGCCTATTAAACCAATAACAACATGTAAACAAAAACTACGATATCTACACTCCAGACAAGTACTCCAGTCAAGGACAATCAAAGACAAAAATTTGAAAAATCAAAAAAGACTGTCATGAAGTAACTAGACGATGTTTCGACTAAAGCTTCTCAGAAAAAAGATCAAGTACCAAAAAGACTAATGAAAAATCTCTGCTACAAAACATAGGACTGCATAAGAGAATGATAAGAAGAAGGAAGTAAAGAAATTTGATGATGTAAGGTGCATTTTCTGTGATGAAATGTTCATTGAGGAAGATGATCAGCCAATGGAAAACAGTATACAATGTCGTATTTGTACTCAGTGACGTCATAAAGAGGGTTCAGCATTCGAAAATGATAATGATTTTGTCTGTGATAACTGCAATAATTAGTATTGTAGCAGAATTTTTTTTTTTTTAATATACTCCAAAGTTTTGGATGTTGACTTTTTTTAAAAAAATTTCTTTGCTTGTTACAATAATAACTGCAATGATTGGTATTGTAGAAAAATGCTTTTTAATATGAGCCTTTAATTTTCGATGCTTATTTTATTCTTGTTCAGTTTCTTTGTTTGTAATAACAACAATAATTAGCACTGCAGCAAAAAAATGTTTTTAAATATGTTCCTTTTATTTTCGACGTTTATTTTATTTTTAAGTTTAATTTCTTTGTTTGCAATAACTACAATAATTAGCATTGTAGCAAAAAAAAATGTTCTTTTGATATGTTCCTTTAATTTTCGATGGTTATTTTATTTTTAATGTTTAGTTTCATGGCAAATAATGTTTCTGTTCGCTTTGCCCTAGTAACGAATCCACTTTACCCGGGGTGTTGGGCAAAGTGGATATTCATGCCATTGTTGAAAACTGGCCTTATATCTAATAGTGAAATTACGATCAAGGACAACTGTTATTGCATTACGCAAGTTCATTAAATGAAGACTGAATAGAAACATTTGTTTCAATTTCTAAAGTTATAACTAAACGACAATAATCAAGAAAAGCTTAAGGTATTCACGTTGCCCGAATTTCCCCTAGGCTTAGCAGATTTTTTTTTTTTTTTTTTTTTTTGAATCCAGATTTTCTAAAAAATTAAATAAGAAAAATCTCATTATCACTTTTGAGGTATTCTATTAACACATTTATTTAAGTTTAAAAATAACAATGTTAAGCAAAGGGCAATACTGACGTGGGCAGGAAAAACGACAGTATATGCAGAAATGAGTTTTCAAGATATTTGAAGAAAAGCGTTTTAGATTCAATGCTAACAGTAGGGAAATGTTGGAATTAGGGGCCTTTTTTTTAACCGACTTCAAAAAGGAGGCGGTTATCAGTTCATACCGTATGTATGTTTTTTTTGTTTGTCCACTCACAGCGTCTCAGCTAGTGAACCGATTTTGATGATTCTTTCTTTAATGGTTAGGAGATGGCTCAACTTAGGTCCCATTACTTTGTTTGACCATATTTGTCCTTTAGGAAAAAAGTTATGGGCAAAAAACCATACATTTCATGCAATTTCCCTATTAAATGATTAAATATTGTAACGAAGTTCGCGCTTACCTTCCGTGTATAACGGTGGCTCAGTGGTAGAATTCTCGCCTTCCATGCGAACAACCCGGGTTCAAATTCCGACTAGGACGAAGTGAATTTTACTAAGATTTCGTTTCTACTGTTTCTCGTATTTTCTCGAATGTTCTATTGATTTCTGTTTCTTTCCGATTCTGGAAAATTCCGGCATTTTCTCAAGTGGTAAAGATACATTTTTAGTGTCAATCGCTTAAAGTTTAAGATGTGCTTATAGTTTTTTTTTAGTATGTAGCATTTTTAGGAAAAAAAAGGGTAAAGTTTCATGATGGTAACTTCTTACTTTTACAGAAATATATACATTTACACTAAAAAGGATGAAAAAAAAATTTTTTTGGAAAAAAATAGAACCGACTTCAAAATTGCTCTAAAAAGGGAAAAATAATTTTATTCTTTAAACACCATCGATAATACTTTTAAACATAATTTTTGAAGTTGGCGCAATAACGATAGAACAGATCATTCACCGCCATAATTCAACTACAACTATATATTTTACCAGGCCTAGTTCCTTTACTACCACATACATTATGCATTGATAACAGCATCTTTGGGTAACGATATAAATGTTTCGTTTCTAACTTTGGATGATTTTCTGAAAAAAATATGAACGAAGCATGGTTACACTGGATTTTACTTTTTGTTTTTGCGCCAACTTCAAAAATTATGTTTAAAAGTATTATCGATGGTGTTTAAAGAATAAAATTATTTTTCCCTTTTTAGAGCAATTTTGAAGTCGGTTCTATTTTTTTCCAAAAATTTTTTTTTTATAGTAAAAACCAAATTAGTAAGAATGTACATCACAACTAACGTACAGTAGATGATAAAAATGCCAAAAAAAAAAAAAAGTGCAGTTACTGTCCTTTACCTGTCCACGGCAATGTAAGACTTCATCATCAATTATAGATCTTCATGTGGCACTTTTTCTTAAACGATATCAAATAACTAAAAAAAAAAACACAAGATCAAAAAAAAAAATTGAATTTTGTCATCTTGAATTCAAATTATGTTTTTCGCAATCACGAGTGTGTGTTTGTGTGAGTGGGGGGGGGTATGTGTGTTTGTGTGTAGGGAGTATGTGTATGTGTGTGTAGGCATGTGTGTTTGTGTCTGTGTGCAGGCATGAGTGTTGGTAGTTGTGGGTATGTGTATGTGTGTGTCGGCATATGTGTTTGTGTCTGTGTGCAGGCATGAATGTGTGGGTAGTTGTGTGTATGTGTGTGTGTATGTGTTTGTGTATGTGTAGGTGTCTGTATTGCGTAAATATATTGCGTGTGTGTATGTGTTTGTGTCTGTAGGTGTATGTGTGTGTATGTGTTTGTGTGTGTGTGTATGTGTGTGTGCGTGTGTATAGTTGTGTATGTATGCGCGTGTGTGTAGTTGTGTATGTATGCGCGTGTGTGTAGTTGTGTATGTATGCGCGTGTGTGTAGGATATGGATGCAACCTGGAGACGGCTTTCGCTATAGGAGCAGCATCGTGAGGAGCCGGTCGACGGTGATGCTGCAGAGGGTGCTGGCGGGAAAATAAAATGATAGCACATCAAAACAGTCAAATAAAAGCAATAAGCAATCGTGATTGCTCAAAAAAAAAAAAAAAGATAGAGAAAGAAAACTTTTTTAACTGGAGTATAAAGAAAACTCATTAATAATTGCATTTAAAGGACATGTTAGTAAAAGGAAATACATATAAACGGTTTAAAAAAATTCAGAATGGTTGAATTTTTATGTTTATCGAAAAAGAGAAGATTGCTATTGGGGGAAAAAGCTGGTGTTCCCAAAACTTTGAACGATTCGATTTCCAATTATAATCAACATCATTTTCAAATATCAAAATTAAATCGCTTGGAGTAATATTTTCGTGTCTGTTTATTGTAGTTCTTTCCTTATTCGATAGGCTTGCCAATATTCTGAATGAGCATTATGTTCTCATGATAACCCATTTTGCCACATCATGGAGTAAAATGAATAAAAACTTTTGTGGCTAATTTTTGCCGGTTTAAAATTTAAAAATGTTTCCTAAAATTATAATGTATGGCCATTGGTCGAAATCCAACCATATTCCTAACTGAAAATTTGAGGGAAACATGTATGAATTTTCATATTAGTAAACATTTTTATTTCTACTCTTATACATTCGTTCATTGTACAACTGGAAAAATACAATTTTATACGTACTTACAACACAAAATAATGATAATTTATTAAAATTTTGCTTTTTCTATGTCATTCTCGAAATAAATGAATGAAATGATAAAACAAAAATCAGTTATAAGTAACACTTCTCTTTGAACAATATTCTTTGTAAAACGTCTACTATTATACAGACTGACAACCGATGAGATGAAGTCGTTAACTTCCGTTTTACAGGCGGAAATGGGCGCATCTATTAGTTTTAAATTATGCCTTATTTTGAAGATGTATGCTAGCCTCTAAATTAAGCAGAGTCAAATTGAAATGAGCGAAACAACCGCATCAAATTTTTACTTTCAACCCTCATTCAGATAGACTCGTCTTAACTGGATGTTTGTCAATCAAGTAATCCGTGAGCAGAATGTAGAAAAAACTGCCTAGACCAATGCCGTTAGAAATAGAAAGTAATAATAAATTAAGTAAAAGTCGCGAAAATATAATCGAAAGAGAAATATTTCGAATGCCCGCGGTTACCTACAAAACCTCAATAATAAAAACAAATACAAGAATTTTATTTCTTAACAATCTTACTTAAAAATACTTCTAGCTCTTTTTCTTCAATTTAGGCCCTTCGAGTTTCTGAATGCATTCGGGGAAAATACCTTTGGGAAATTTGTCTTAAGGGCTTTCCAATCATACCAAGCTCAAATTCCTTCGATGAATTTTTCTGGTAAAAAGAGCGATTTACGATTTCAAAAGAAAATCAATCAAAACTAAATGTTTCACCCTACTTATAGCTCACTTAAATACAAAAAAGGATTCAAATTTGAAAATTATGCGTTTCGCTAACTAAAAATGATTATAACTTTTTTTCTGGTAAAGTTAGGCGATTCGAGCTTCAACACTTTGTGAAAAATTTCCGTTGGGCTATTTTTTACGGGATTTCCAACCGTACCAAATCGGAAAAGATAGGATAATTCTAAGAAAAAAAAAGTCGCTTAGAACTTAAAAATGAGTTTTTAAGTAAAATCTCTGTTATATTTACAGTCTGTTTTCGAAATATTTTATTGATAACACTAAAACTCGGCAATAGCTACAAATCACATAAAATACACCGCCATCTCAGTCATTCCAACCAAGGACTGCAGTTTCGGGCTTTTTAGCACTCATCAGCCCGGAATAGGAAGTAACTGAGCTGGAGGCAGAAAACCTCTTAAAGGAGCCAAGAGAGACAAACGAACTGGTAGCTAATGTAGATTTAGCACATCAGACGAGTGACCGCAGTAATGGTGCGGTTTAACTCAAAGATTGAAGGCAAAGCTAGGTATTTTGCAGTAAGTTACTTCCATAAGCCAGGGCTAAGGCAGCTCATTCATTCCAACCGAGGGCTGCTGAATGACTGAGTTGGCATTGTATTTTATGTATTTCTGTCTTAGCCCTGGCTTAGGGCTATAACTTACTGCAAAATAGCTACAAAAGGGAAAAAAAAAATGAATGAAGATTGTGGGTTGACAAACAGAGGAGAAAAGGTAACCAAAGTTTCTTCTTCACGCCTTAATGTATGAAGAATAATTCTTCAAGACAACTCTAATGTCAAAATGTTATTAAAGTTAAACATGACAAAATAACGCTTTTGTTACTCTGAAACTCAAAGTGAAAATAGGTTAAAAACTAACCATTTCACCGTATACTCTACCTTAATCAAATTCTATTAATTCAGAGAAAAACTAAAGAAGGAATTTAAAGAGAAAAAAAGTAGATGGTCTGAGTTGTTTATCTCTTCTTTTTTCAGAAGGCACTTAAAAAAAAAAAAAAAACTTTCATTGGGATTAAATTTGTGAAATTTTGCAAAGAACGATATTTGTCCTGAAATATTGCTTTTTTGAAACACGGAAGACTTCAGTAATTCGGTAGGAATGTTTGTTTATCTTTGACCGACTCGGAAGAAATATAATTGTATTATTTTCTTTTAACTCTTTTTGAGGCTCGGATGGTTGCGATGAACCATTTTATTGATTAACCTTTGTTCTGGATATATGCTTAGACATGTGTCTCTTTCTTTAAGTTTCAATTTATTTAAAATTTTATTGGTTTTCTTTAAAAGCTATGCAAAAACCATTTAAAATTTGTCACCTGTAAAACTGGCACAGAAACATTGTCTTGATGAGTAACAGTGGGATAGGAAGTAGAAGTAGAGAAGATTAACGTATCAGTATGAGTGAAGTTTATGTATCATTAAATAAAATATCATGCACAAAATGTAATCCAAAACCGCTCTAATTAACAATGCAAAGAGAATGAAATGAAATTGATATTTTATGGCAAAGATATGCCATATACTTTCTAGTGCCACATTGCCCATTTACTTTTTTTTTTTTAAACCTCGATAGTAGACTTGCGTCAACCACCCTGTCTAGTGATCAGAGAAGTCTGACTGAGATGGAGAGGTCCTCGGTTCGAATCCCGGCTCGGATATGGATGTGCTTTCTCTCTCCTGTCGTCCTGTCCTTGCAATTTCTTTGTGTGAATGTGTTATTATGCTGTGAATGGTTGCCCACCCTATAAACGGGTCCTTAGGGCATATGTGTACTGTGGAAGTCAGACTCCACACCAAATTACCGTACCGTTGAAAAAGGGAAGTAGCGCACCCCAAATTGTCAAACTAACTGGCACAAAACAACAACAGCAACATATAGAAATGATATTGATTGAAACTGTTATTAGATTCGCAATGAATACGAGCGGTGGTTCTAAACCATCCCTTCATTTCAAAACTTTTTGAGGGGTAAGGGAGGATATGTCTTCAATCACAACTTAATTTCTAACGAAAGAAGCGCGGGAGCTCAATAGTCATTAGAACTTATTTTCTCTCGTAAATAGCCTGAATTTTGTCAAAAATGTTAAAACTCTGATGAAATTCAAAAACAAGTGCAGAAGCTCAACTCCCCCGAGTTGGCATGCAAACTAAGCCCTGTTTTTAATATACCGTACATTATATGTACAATTAAAAAAAATAGAACCGACTTCAAAATTGCTCTAAAAAGTGAAAAATAATTTTATTCTTTAAACACCATCGATAATGCTTTTAAACATAATTTTTGAAGTTGGCGCAAAAACAAAACGTAAAATCCAGTGTAACCATGCTTCGTTCATATTTTTTTTCAGAAAAGCATCCAAAGTTACGAACGAAACATTTATATCGCTATTCAAATATGCCGTCATCAATGCATAATGTATGTGATAGTGAAGAAACTGGTCCTGGTTAAATTTATAGTTGTATTTGAGTTATGGCTGTGAATGATTTTATCTATCGTTTTTGCGCCAACTTCAAAAATTATGTTTAAAAGCATTATCGATGGTGTTTAAAGAATAAAATTATTTTTCACTTTTTAGAGCAATTTTGAAGTCGGTTCTATTTTTTTTTCAAAATTTTTTTATTTCATTCTTTTTAGTGTAAATGTAGGTATTTCAGAAATAATAAGAAGTTACCATCACGAAACTTCACATTTTTTTCTTAAAAATGCTCCATACTAAAAAAAAAAAACTATTGACACGCGTTAAACTTTAAGCGATTGGCACTAAAAACTTATCTTTGTTCCTCTCTGGAAATCATGCGTAGTTAATTTAATTATAACCATTTAAGTATTACGTTTTTCCTAACTAATTTACATTCCACAGCATCTAAGTTGCTCATGATGCAATCCTGTATATTCTTACTTAGTCCCGATAATCTGTTATCGGCATAGATGATAATGATAAAAATACTACAGAGTAGTTGAGTCAAACCTAATGGTAGCATTGTGAAGGCTAAGCAGATCCTAATCACTGCATCACCTCGCTTCCAGGTTAGGTTTACCCCTACTATGGAGCAATAGCACTGAAGAAAGGAAGATTTTGATAATTCACATAGGGTTACTATAAATCAGCAGGGTTACTAAAATAAAATTATTTACGCCAAAAATGAGACGACAGCACCAGATTCCCCATTATCGAAATATCCCTTGAAGAAATTTGATGCTTGCTTCAGAGAAGCCTTCATTCAAAATTATCATTACAATTACTATTAATGTTACTGTTATATGGCACCAAACTTTTATAACAATGAGTTTCCTATTGTCGCGTAGATGAAGATAGCGAAGACAATGTGAAAGCCAAATGAAGCGAATACTCGTTAGTCTCAACTTGAGATCTTTATTCAGAACCACGAATGAACGTTACATCTCCTTATATACAACTTGAGAAAGTGCTGGAACTTTCCAGACTTGGAAAGATGCAGAAATTAATAGAAAATTCGAGAAAATACGGGAAACAGTAGAAACGAAATTTTAGTAAAATTCACTTTTTCCTAGTTTGGATTTGAACTCGGGTCGCTCGTGTGGGAGGCGAGAATTCTACCACTGAGCCATCGTTATCCACGGATGAAAAGTGCGAACGCTACAAAATCATTTAATAGGGAAATTGCATAAAATTTACTGTTTTTTGCCCATAACTTTTTTTCTAAAGAACAAATATGGTCAAACAAAGTAATGGGACCTAAGTTGAGCCATTTCCTATCCATTAAAAAAAGAATCATCAAAATCGGTTCACTAGGTGAGACGCTATGAGTGGACAAACAAAAAAAAAAAAAAACATACATACGGTATGAATTGATAACCGCCTCCTTTTTGAAGTCGGTTAAAACATGTGCAAACTTTTCAAAGTACGTTACGTTTCCCCTCTCGCCCTCAATAAACGATCGGCCTGGTAGATTAGAATATGATTGCACAGTGGTGCCCATTCCCCAAGAGGGATAGCGCACCCCCTTCAAACGCTACAGAACCTCGCCCCTCCCCCCCCCCCCAAAAAAAAAGAAATAAAAAACTCAAATTTCTCAACAAAGAAAAACCTCAAAAAAAAAAAAAAAAATCCCTCCCAAATTCCCGCTAAAAAGTTCAAAATCGCAGTCTGCGTCTCCCAACACTAGCCGCCGGCATGCTGGATTAGCCGCCTTCGGCGGCAGAAACGACCTCGCCGCCTATGGCGGCGCGTTGCTGTACACCGCCGAAGGCGGTGTACTTTTGGAGCTTTGCCAACTCCTTGCCGCCTGCGGAAGTACAATAATAATTGGGCAATGTATTTATTTTCGCCTCGGAATGGGGGCTTTGCCCTCCCTACCGCCTGTAACGGTACAATAATTAACGGACAGTAGATTATTTTTTGGCGTAGCATGCCTCTAACTTGACCCACTTTTGCTGCACCTACAGGGCCGTCGAGAGCCAAGGCTGGCCCCTTCTTAGTTTGGTCACCTGCCCCCCTTCCTTTCATGAAACGCTTTAAACTTTTACTGCTCCGACTCCAAGTCGGGCGCCCTCAAGGGCCTGGGCCTGGCCCCCAGTTTCCGACTAGGCTGGCATGCCCTTTCGTCGGTCCTGCGCACGAACCTGAACACACTTACTCCTATTTTAAATTTCTATTTAATGTCAACTACAACGAACTCATACAAATTTAGTATTTCCACCAGATCAGTCGCACATTGGCATTGTCAATCGCTCCAATTTGAGAAAGGAAAAAGGAGTTGTGTACGTTGACCCCTTACGGGTCATAAGTCCTTTTGCTTTACTTTGGACCTTGTTCATGAATTATTCACTCTTTCTGACAGATGTGTCAAAGAGGTTTTCTGCCTTTCCCTCTGAAAATGCAATGTTTCAGAAAGACTAAATTAATATAGGGGAAAATCCAATTTTACAAACGACAGATTAAGTGAAATGCATCAAAAATAGCATTTTAAAACATTTTTACATGTAGCAAAGCGTGAAATTCAAATCTTTTATTTACAAATGTTTTTATATATAAGAATCCATCCATTTGTATTTTCAAGAATGACTCGAGGAATCGTGAACGAAAACATTCATCTTCTAGAGCAGCAGTCAGCAACTGGCGGACCGCGGTCCTGGCCAACGGATAGTCAAAAATAGGACCGTCAAAGATGTTTTGAAAGTATAAATTACACAAATAAATTATTTCAAAGTATTTTTATGGGGACAACAAACAACAATTATGGTTTTTTTTTTTTTTGGCTATATTTGAAGTCTCTCATATAGGGAGGGGGGGGGGGGGGTCTCTGTGGAAGTGTCGCACTTGGCTTTGCGAAAACCAAGGCCTGTCTAGTTGTGGAATATAAAACGATTTTCAGAGAAAGTCTTCATATAAGAAATTTATTTTTTTACTAATAATAAAGCTGATCTCTCTCTGTCTGTCAGGATCTCTGTGACGCGCATAGCGCCTAGATCATTCGGCCGATTTTCATGATCTTTGGCAGAGACTTAGTTTGCAGCAAAGGTGTGCACCTCGATACGATTTTTCGAAAATTCTATTTTGTTCTTTTTTTATTCCAATTTTAAGAACATTTTCCCGAGCAAAATCATCATTAGATGGACGAGTAAATTACTAAGTTATCACAACGTGGAACCGTAACATGAGCAAGCCAATTGGCGAGAAATTCATCAGACATTATTTGTAAATATACAGGCGAACCAAAGGATTTTTTAATTTTCTACTACGGGCAAAGCCGTGCGGCTGCCACTAGTAGTTAAAAAAATCTCATTTTTAAAGGAAGGGGGTAAGCTGACAGAATATGCATTCGGTGTCAAGTGAAACTTCCCTTTGCCTGGGTACTTTCTAATTTCTAATCCAAGAAGTGGTATAAACTCTCGATAACTCTAAAGCTCAAGGGACCGACTAAAACCTCCGAATCGTTGGTATTTTGAGTTTAGGAAGCTTCTACAATCTTCACAACAGTTTGGGGTCCGATTAAAACTTTGAGATGAAGGAATATTCCGCTTATAAATCTTGGAGTGGAGTTATTGCGAGTTTACTGTACATGAATTTGGAGCGAAGTATTCTTCCCACAACCTTAGAATAGAGTTAAACTGCTCGTTTCTTCTGGTTAGATCCACCTAACTTTTTACGCACAAGTTGAAATTTTTTGTACAGTTCATTTGTTACTGTGTTCATTATCAGTTATCGGACATTACAATTCAGTTTTCACGAAGTTCGAGAATACAATATTTCGATTCGAACCACCGACTGACCTCGAAATCCACAGAGCATGAGGCGATAAAGGGAGAGGGGATGTCGCTTGAGGAAAGGAAGCTCAGAAGGAAGGGAAATGAAAGTTCTTCTATACGAAGGAGGTCGCGAAGTGAAGGTGGGGAAGAAAGAAAAATCCAGAGGGTGTCGACCTCGGCTAGTGGAGGGTGAAATAAAAATGACCCCTTTGTTGAGAGGTCTGCGAATATGGAGCATTTCGCTTGCAGTCCAGAAAGTGGAGCGCTTTCCTGGCCAGCCCATTAAAGGAGATCTAATTTCAATCTCAGATGTAAGGTGTGGGTGTTTACTGCGTTAACTGCCCACACCTTTATTTTATTTAACGGTTAATAACTTTAATGGTCAGAGTGATGCTGTACTTTTCTCCGTTCTTTCCGAATTTGCATTCATTCATAGCAAACTAAATATCATCCAGCTGTTGTTTTCTCAATCCATTTGCTCGGGTTTAAAAAATTTTTTGCATATATTTGCACTTCCAAAATTTTTAAATTTGACTTTTAATTGCTGCATATTCAAATATAAGGAACCAATATGTATCATAACATGAAGTATGAACTTCAAAAAAAAAAAAAAAGGAAATGTTTTGTACTAGATAGGGCCGTCTGAAGAGCTGACGGCGCTCGGGGTGAAAGTTTCCTGACACCCCCCCCCCTCCCTATACACAAAGAAAAATCAAATTAGTTAACATCAGTGCATACTACACACTTGAATTTTTTACATATTAATGAACATAATACAAATTAAAACACAAGCAATGAATCTATTTCTAATATTTGTAAAACATTAATGCCCCAAAAACTTGTCGAAAAATGGAAATGTTAAAAATCCAAATATTTATTTAGTAAAATGTTATCCCAATAGATAAAAAACAAACAATTAAAACTGAATTGGCTATTCATATTGATCAAACTAAGAACAAGAAAAAATAATTTGCTGATTATATAATTAGAAAATTTATTTATCGAAGTAAATTACATCAAAATTAAATTTTGATCTGGACTCATCTAATGATTATTTTTAAGAGTTTTTTGGTTTTACTTGTACCCACTTAATAGGAGCTTCCCTTTCATATATGTTATAAACAAAGATGTAATTCTTTTGCATCAAATATTTGTAAGTTTTATTGAGAAGCCCACAAATACTCTGCAACATCGAAAATCGCTCAGAATTGCGTTTTTGGAGCTTTAATTTCGAAAAATAACTGGTCCTATATTACAAAATATGGCCTTACTATTGCATTTTAAGACTTGACTTTTAGAAAATATTCGGGCAAGGGTCCCCATACCGCCTTTCGTTAACATCACAAGCAATGAGTTTTTTAAACTACACTTACAAAAAAATTTAAGTGGAATAACCCTTGAATTTAAAACATCACTTAAATTTTTTGAACCATAATTTTGAACAATTTTCCTGCGAAATGCTCCAGATCCTCCTATTCATAAAATCTTCAAAGTTTTTCTAAAGTTGCATTTTTGAAACTTCAATTTGGAAAACTTGCAGGGGGAGAAGGAATAATTGATTTCAATCTATTTAAAAAATAATTTATCGAAACAGTCTCTGTACCTTAACGTCAATAAACATGGCTTATAATAACGTTTCTAAGGCTGAAACTGCATTTTTGAAACTAGAAGTTTCAAAATTTTGACCGGACACCTTTTGACCTTTTTTCCTATTCGATCAAAAAAAAAAAAAAAAAAAAAATTTCTGTTTTTTTGTTTTTTCAATGTGCCCCCTTAAAACCTTTTTCTGGTTACGTCACTGCACGCAGGGACAGTATTCAAGCAAATTTGGTGAGAACTAGACAAAGGAAAATTGCCTTTTGTTTGATTGGTAAATTTTCAGAAATTGTATCTGCTTCAATGATACAAAGGAAACTAATGTTTTGGAGACTTAAAGAGGGTAATATTTCAGTGCCCTAGGAAAAAAATAGAGAATTATTGCAATGATTCTCTATTTTGTGTGTCTATGACTGTGTATCTATGACACACAAAATGAGGGGGCGCCGCAAGGCGCCCCTAATTTTATACAATCGGGGCATTTTATACGATGAATACGGGGTATTTTATACGAACATCAGTGCACGAATATCAGTATATTCACACGAAATGAGGGGGGCCTCATTTCGTGTGAATGTCGTCGTGTTCCGTCAAAACGAGGGGGGCTCCTCGCGGCGCACCTCATTTCCTGGCGACCGGGGCGATTGCCCCTCTCGCTATCCCCCTTGGGATGCCCCCGGTGCTAGAAAGACACTGATTTGTACGTGTTGCGTTCAGTGGCCATGGTCTTCAGAGGGTGGCCATGACCCAAGGGTGGATTCAGGTGAGAGTCAAAGAGTCAGCTGACCCCCCCCCCCCCTGTGGCATGAATTTTACTATGATAGTTATTAAACTTCATTTTTTTAAGTTTAGGAAAAATAGAACATGAAGTCAACGTTAACCCTTTCTTTTTGCTTAGTTCTGTAAGGTATTTCTTTTCAGCACGTCATAACTCGAAAGATTGACTCGGTTTCTTTACTGGGCTATTGCTATTGCTATTTTTGTTCATTTTCAAAAGAACAATATATTCAAAGCTTACGGTAACGTGTCCAGCTTGTTCGTCTAAAGAAATATAACTTTTGATGAACATTTAAGGGAATATGAATATGATCCATGGCACATGCAGCGGCATTGAAAAATTAAAGGAGGGGGAGGAGACTTTGAAAGAGTTTTAATCTTATTAGGGGAGGGGGGAGCTCCGTAACAGATGAGGCGGTGGGCCATACCACTTAGGGGGATAGACAAGACACCATTGCTTAACAGACGCTTTTTTATGTTGAGGTATAACGCTGGCCATTGAAACTTGATACTCCTTACAAAAAATTCCGTATCCGCACCTGCGTGGCCCTTCTCCACGAGAAGAGCAATATTTCCAAAAACGTGAGGTAGGGTTTGAATTTCTATTCTACTGTACCACCAGTTTTTACATATGAGCAATTTTAATATTTTTTCTTATGTTCAGCCTATGAAAAATGTTTTTTAGTCAGAAAATTAATTTTATTTTATTTGCTTTCAAACCTAATGTTTCGATTGAAAAACAGCCCCTGTATAAATACAGTTGTATGGTGTGTTAGCTGTCAAAGAGCAACACGAATACTACTTTTTCTTTCTCCGTTCCGAAAGCAAATTTTTAAAAGTTTAATGCCTAATTTTGTTTCGTTTTCAAACATCCTGCGGCATTGTTTTATTCGGACTGAATTAGGATCTTCAGTATTCAATTAATACGAAAAATTTATAAAGAATGAAACAAATATGAGAGAACTTTGAAACTGTTTGTTAAGAAACCTATTAAGAGGCTAAGGAGGCATGATATCTTTACTAATAATAAAGCTAAAAGTCTGGATCTCTTGATGTCTGGATGTTTTGTGACGCGCATAGCGCCTAGACCGCTCTGCCGATTTTCATGAAATTTGGCACACAATTAGTTTACAGCATGGGGGTGTGCACCTCGAAGTTTTTTTTTTTTTTTTTGAAAATTCGATTTTGTTCTTTTTCTATTCCAATTTTAAGAAAATTTTACTAGACAAATTACCATTCCGTGGACGAGCGCAAATTACCATTATGTGGTGGACGAGAAAATTATCATTACGTGGAACATGGACGAGCAAATGAACATAGCAAATTGGTGAGAAATTCATCATCCATTATTTGTAAATATACGAGGGACGTTTTAAACTAAGTTCCGTTTTGAAAAAAAAAAAAAAAAAAGAACGAGTACAGATAGAGCAAAGAAATTTATTGCACAAAAATCTACCACCCTTAAGCTATATTTCGACATTGCTCCCGTGATTTTCCAAGCATTGGTCATAGCGTGGTACTGGTTTTTGAATACCTATTCGTAGAAAATTGCCGCCTGTATAGTCGACCATTCCATGGGGTAACATGTTCTCTGAGCTCATTATTGCTGTTGCGCCACAGACCACCTAAGAAAGACTTTAGATACCGAAACAAATGAAAGTTGCTGCGAGCAAGGTGGGGGCAGACCCAGAGGATGTTCAAAAACATCCCAGTAAAATCCCTGTAGGAGTCCTCATGGTTGACTACACAGGCGGAAACTTTGTACGAATATGTATACAAAAACCTGCACCACGCTATGATAAATGCTTGGGAAAATCACGGGAGCAATGTCGAAAAATATCGTAAGGGTGGTAGATTTTTGTGCAATAAATTTCTTTGCTCTCTGTACTCTTTGTTTCAAAACTGACCTTACTTTAAAAACACGCCTCGTACAAGCTAACCAAATGACCTCTTAATTTTCTACTACGGGCAAAGCCGTGCGGGTACCGCTTGTTTAAAATAAAGTGAAAAAAAAAAGAATTAAGATACCACAACAAAACATCAGCATCAACAACATGGAAGTGAGGTATTTTCGCGGAGATCTTTCGAACAAAAAAACAAAAAGTATGTTCGAATTGGACTATTCACTCAAAAGTTTTCTGATAGGTGGGGGCAGACAGACACAACATTAGTAGGAATACATGGGCGTTCTACACCAAGAGGCGCAGCTGCGCCTCCCAATTCCCTGCGCCTGCCATATTGCGCCTATGACCTTGGGATGCTCCCCGCATATATCCCTCTCGGGGCCGCCGCAAGGGTTGAGTTGGTTTTTCGTAACCTTTCATGAGGTAAGTTTCGGAATGGCAACACTTGTTATCATGACAACTGGAGTTTTGTTTTCTCGGAATGGCAACATGTTTTGTTTTTCTCATAACTACAGTTACTAAAAGGGGGGGCCGTGGTAGCCTGATCGGTAAGGCATTGGACTCGGGACCGGAGGGTCTCGGGTTCGATCCTCGCTGGTCGAAGACCCACCGTCGTCATTAATGGGGACTGGGCGACGTTAAATTTGCTCGTGGTCTCAATGTCCTCCAAGTGAAACGATACCTCTGGGGGTGCTAGTACTAGGTAGCTATTAGCTCCTGGACTAGTTCAAAATTCTCACTAACTGTTCGATCCGGTGATGGTGCTGCCATCTATCGGTATATAAAATAATGGAGGCAAGGCACTTAGTATGCAGTCCTCGACATAAATACAGTTGAAGTCAGTTGTGACTCTTGAATACTTTAAGAGTGCTTGTGGCGCCATCTATTGAGACGTTGATTTTTTTTTTCGCACTTAGAATATTTCTGCGCGTTTAATTATTTTATTTTTCAGAGAGTCGGACTCGGGAATCGAACACACAAACTTTGAGTTAGCAATAACGTATGCTAACCACTATGCTATATTTCCCATTACTCTTTCAGTCTTAATGTGAATCTGTACCATGGCATCGAATATTACGATTTAATTAATTTTAAAACCATCAATTAATTTACTCTTTAGTATTAATCATGGCATATCATTAATTGAATTTCCACACACATTTGAAACGATCGTCATTATTATTATTTTCTATAATAACAAAGTTTTCCACTTAAGTAAAGATTTATTCCAATATAACCCATTCGTGACTTAAATTTAATTCAATGATTTATTATTTCAAAGTAATTAATTCTGATTGCTATTTTTCATCAATATTATATTTATTCCTTTTTCCGGGCTTAAGATCATTTCCATACATTTTTGAGCTAGGAATATTTTTCGCAATTTAGATTATTTTTCCGCCTTGTGTACTCGGAATATTTTTCACGATTTTGATCATTTTCATGCATTTTAGAGTTTGAATAGTTTTTTCGCATTAGAGTCTTAGATTATTTTTACGTCTTTTGATTATTTTCCGCGATTTTTTTAATGCATTCAGATCTTTAATTATTTTTGCACCTTTTATTATTATATTATTATTTACAAGTGTACTCGACTTAATCATTTTTCCGACTTTAACTATTTTCATACATTTAGGAGTTCAATTGTATTTTTATATATATTTACACTTAAAATAGATTTCTAACATTGAATTTTTTCATGCATTTCAAACTTTATCATTTTTTCACAACTTAGATTAATTTGCATGTCTTTCGAACTTCATAGTTTTTCTTACTAAGTTTATTTTCAATTATTTCAAACTTTGATTCTTCTCATGCATTTCAAACTTTATCATTTTTTACAACTTTGATTATTTGAGCACCTTTTAAACTTCATAGTTTTTCTTACTTAGTTTATTTTCAATTATTTCAAATTTCATCATTCTTTCATGCATTTTTTACTTTATTATTTTCGTACATTTATGCAATTAATTTTCCAAATTAAGTGAGTTTAATTATTTTTTCTTATGCTGAAATAAAGCACATCGCATAAAAAAAGTTATTCGTCAAAGAAGGACCCTAAAAGTGTTAAAAGTAGTTTTCTAAACTGTTGCTGGACATCCGACTAGCCTGGATCTTTTAGATGGTCTTTCTATGAGACAAAACATTCATTTTCAGTGGATTCCACTCCATGTAGGAGTAGATGGCAATGAGACAACTGATTTCCTGGTAAAGTCTGCTGCTGAAGAAAGCATGTGCCCTTGTAATAATCTCACATTCTGCGAAATTTCCTCCATTGCTAAGATAGAGCTACACCATCTTGGGAGAGCTCCTACTGAATCCATCTGTATACCAGATTTTGTCTGAATCCTCAAATTACTTCTTAAGGTATAGCAGTCACTATTTAAGAGTAATAAAACGATTGATTTCTCCAACCCTTTTTAGAGCAAGTGATCCAGATCCAGAAACTAATCAGCATCAATTAATCCCGGGCACATAAGTGCAAGCAATTTTGTTGGATTCCATGCAGTACGTTTTACGTTAAGAGTGGCCACGAAAAATTGTTCATAACAAATTGCAAACATGTTCACATTCGGTTTAGCACATCTTAAAATGTGTAAATCTGCTGAAATAGGGGGGGGGGGGGGATAAAAAAAATTTAGTACTTTTTCAATATATTAGATACAGAAGAAAGAAAGTAAAAAGCGATTTCGTTGTAAATGAGAAAATTTGTGAGAAAAAAAGCCTAAGTGAGTAAAGTTTCTCTTAAAACCACCTTGTGCAGATTAAATAAGTGTAAAAAAAACCTTTCATGTTATGTCATAATTCTTTGTATCTCAGATGAAATTTTTTAACAAAAATGTGCTTAATTAATAATAAAAAATAATTTTTTCATGCATAATACGTTGCAAATAACGAAAGAGACAAAATTTGGTTTTATTAATATAAAAATATATTTTATTCAACTAAAAGAAGTTATTAACATCGTTTGTATTTTATACATTCAAAAGCATTTCTCTTACATTCTCTGACATGTGCTTAGAACATTTATCATTTTCATAATTGATGAAAAATATTAAAAGAAAAGTGTTTTAAATACTTTCCAAGAGGAATATTTAAAATTCCATGAAGCACTAAAAATACAGTTGGTACACTCGACACCTTTAATATTTTATCACAAAACTCGGCAGAAACCAACTCATGCCTCACTCATTGTTCAAGTGATATTTTAAATTAGCATATCTTTAAAAACAGCCCATGCATTCAGGCTTTTAATTTAACAGCTCTTATTAATGCTTATACAAACTAATTTACTTGAAAACATTTCTATGATTTCTGAGGCAGTAAATGCTTGAAAAACACATTTTCAGCTTTGATAAACATACATGGTTTGATTCTACAGCAAAATAAAGTGAAAAAAGATCTGAAGTCTCAACTCCAGAGGATAAAGCTACATAGTTTGTAAGAATATCGAGTAAATAAACTAATTAACAGAAATAAGCCCAAAAAATATAACTATTTAAAATATTCTTTCTCATAAGTCCTTCATAGAGTAAGACAGGGTTTCTCAAACTATGGTTCGCAGATCCCTTGGGGATCGGCCGAATATTAGTAGGGACTAGAGCAAACTCCGAGGGAAAAAAGTTTGAAAAATGTTAAATGCATTTAAAAAATTCTTTTCCATTTAAAAAACAGAATTTTTACCTTCAAAGTATGTTGCTGTCTTTTGAGCTACTCCCGCAATTTTAAATTTTTTCAGGGAATGCAAATATAATCGGAAAACAACAAAACCCCCCCCCCCCCGACTTTTATATAAAAACATTAATTTTTCAAAGGAGGGGGGGGGCGCTAATACCCCTCCCCCTAAAAAGGCTTAAACCAAGGCCTCCCGACATATCAAAATATAGTTCTCCAAAATCACGCATTGATCAAGCTGTTTTCTGCTTCGACAAAATCATGCAGTCTGTCATCATGTGCACATGAATGTTTGATAGATAAAACAGAAGTCTATGCACTTGAAATCTAACTTTCAGCTGACTTATCCCCCAATTTTGGTGTTGTCCTGAAAACGAAAAAAAAAAAAAATAATCGCTCATTGCAAAAGCAAAACATGTTCTTCCATTAGCCACAACCCATTGAAACCTGCATTTTTAACCTATGCAGAAAATTTAAAACTAAATACTGAAGATGGTTTGATACTGAACTTTATATTTGACTCCCGTTATAAAAATTAAACCCAATAAATTAAAATTGTGCCAACTACAACAACCTCCCTCTTCCCATTAATTCAATGTGAATATTAATTTCTAAGTTACCTGTTGATCTGTCCGTTCAATCTGATTTTGTGCTCTAGAATCTGTAAGTAAAGTTAAGCAACGTAAACTGCCTACCGACTGCTGTTTTTACTTCTGATTCGCCTTGGTAAATGTAATTAATTACAATTGACTACAAGCTAAAAGTACCTATACACTCTAATAATGACAGGGGTCAAGATTGAATAATGTTCCATTGAAAGGGGATCTGCTGGCCATAAAGTTTGGGAAGGGTTGATATACAGCATGTTTAGCTATTACAAATCTAATCTGGAATCTCTTTGGACTAAAGGACGTCACTGGAAATGAGTGGGAAGCTTGAAATTCTTTTACTGATATTTTGCTTTTGGACGAATAGATTGAGCTTAAAAGTGATCAACAAACTGTTTTTACAAATGAAATTTTGTGAAATGTCCGCTTTTACGATATAGAATTTCGTGAAGGGATCTCAAATAGGATCCGATGTGTCTGAATTGACCCCTGTTATATATATATATATGAAGGGCTCAGGACAAGAATGTGATCTGCCACATGATGTGAATTTTTCAGTAGGCCCATTTCCAACTTATAAAAACCTTTGTAGAAATTTTCAAAGTTATTATACATTCTATATTCTGCAATACTAAAACCAGCTGTGTTTTTCTCCAAATGATATAATCCACTGTCATGTTTATTTATATTTTAGTCAATTCTTTAGTCTTTCTTTTAAGTTTCAATTTTTAACAAAACTTTTGATCAAAAAGCCGCTCCTTGTGGCTTGTCACATTTCCGAGCCCTTCATATCTCTAATTCAGACTGCATTATTTGTTCTCATAGTATACTAGCACTTTTCAGCTTCAGAACATCCGGCAAATAAAAACAACAACAAAAAAATGTTGTTCTTTGTTATTGCCTGAGAGAAACAGTGCCCATACTGTCTGACCAAGGATTGTATGGAAAGACAAACATCCGTTTTACAGCCAAAAATGGACGAATCTATTATTTTTTACCGATGTCAGCTTTTGCAGAAGCATAGTCTCTTTTAAATGAGCGAAATACGCGTATCAAATTTTTACTTTCCCCCCTTATTCACATAGATTTGTCTTATCTGGACGTTTGAAAATTTCATGCAATTCGTGGTTGGTCAGTAGGGGGCATGTATAACAGCACCTTTCCGTAGAAAAATAGCAGCTTTAATAAAGAATAAAGCTTGATATAAACTTTCAAAACAAAATACAAACAATAACTCTTTTAACTGTCAGAAAAATGGAAAGCTTATTATAACAATATCATAAACAGGCATTTTGTCTTGAATGCGTGAAAAAACTGAAACTCAAAACTTTTAGTTATGTATGTTTTGCTTTTTAGTTATGTATGTAACTTTCGAATGCATGTTCCCAGAGACAATGTGGGTCTTTTCTTTAATGCATATAATGGGAACCAAAGAAAAAAAAAGAAAAAAAAGGCCACATAGCTGTATTTTTATGCATTCATTTTATACATTATTTAAAAATAAGAATGCTATTTTGTTGTAATGCCATGATTGAGCTGTTTTTTTATGGAATCATACTAAAACAGTAAAACATATTTAACTCATGGTTACATAGTAGTAAAATGAACAATTCCACAGTTCTACAAAGCTGCAAAAATCAGGAAGATATTTCCGTTCGATGTAGTAATTAGAGCATCGATCCATTCACTTAGTAGTAAATGCACTTTGTGGGCTATACTAAAAAAAAAAGAGAGAGCAAAAAAATATTGAATTCGAATTGTTAGCTCAACAGCTTAATAAATTCAAAAACAAACTTAATAGATGGTAATAACTTACATAAAATATTCTGAAATTACTTTTTTCATTGAGAGAAATGTATATTTATAACTGTTATTGCATGAATATTACAAGGACAATGTAAAACGTATAGTAACTCAAAAGAAATTACAGGCACAATGTACTATTGATGAACTTATCTGTACTTAACAATTCATCAAATATTAATCATGTAGGTACATTTTAATTTACTAAATAAAATTCTATCAATTTTGTTTTCCGAACTGAAAAATTAAAAAAAAAAAAAAAGGAGAGGATTGAAATTAAACTGACGAAAAAGGAAAAAAAAAATTAGTTATAGCTGAGATGTCTCTTATGCTTCATGCTACTTTTCTGCGGAAGGGTACTTCAGAATAGGTGGCTGGGTACTAGATAGGTGCTTCTACCTGGAGCACCTATCGTTTGGGTGTAATCAGGGCCGCTCCGTCCCTATGTGCAAGGTCGTGCAGGGCACAACGGCGCCAGAGTCAAAAAGGTGCCTGGTTCTACCAATCAAAAATGCTCCAAATGAGGGGAAAAATCTCCAACCAAAAAAATAAAATTGAACTTTTCATTACATCTATAAAAGTAGCAGTGAAATTATACTACTCATTAAAACAAGCAGTCCTCCTTGCTGCCTATCTATAACGAAAAAATTATTACCTTGTTGTGTCTGAATAGACCGGGATCCCTTGCCCTTTTTTGTTATTCATTACTAGCAAATGAAATTTAAAAAAAAAAAATGTTGTTTCAAATACGAAACAACATTGTATGAAACTCTGATTGAAAATCACTTAAAACTGTTTTTAGAGCTTCAATTTCAAAAGATTGCCAGCCCTAATGTTACTAAATATGATCTTATAATCACGTTTTTAGGACTTCAATTTCACAAAATATTCGGGCAAGGGTCTTCGAACCTCCTTCCTTAAATATCTTTAAAAGTTAGGTTTTTCAAACATGACTTACAATTATAAGGGAGAAAAAGAATTGATTTCTATCTATTTTTCAAAAAAAAAAAAAAACAATTGGGTTGAATACCAGAGTTCCATCCCTTATTCTAACGTCAACAAATATGGCCTAAAATCACGTTTTAAGGCAACTTCTATAAATTTCAGCGGAGCCCGTTGTTCCTCTTTTCCCCATAACACCACCAAAGACCGTCTAACATTGTGCTTCTCAAACTACAGGCTTCAAAAAATTTCCGGGGAGAACCCCCGGACCCCTCTTATAAAAAGAGATATTTTTTTTCAATTTGTGCCCCCCCTAAAACTATTTTCTAGATGCGCCAATGCTCCTGTTGTCATGTTTTGATGGGCATAAAAGTTTTATTAATTGTTTGTCACTTAGAGATTAGATAGATATTTAAAGTGGCTTTAACTTAGATATTAAAATATTTTCTTCTTCCAAAACGCATTATTAGCATATTAGAGGAGCTGCTAAACTCGGAATAATTTCAAGATGTGAAGTAAAAACGTACACCACATTGTAAAACTTAATATTCACACATTTTTTGTTTTATAAATTAAATGCCAAACGGGTTTTTTTTTTTCCATTTTATATTTGAGGCAGTGAGAAGCAAAGGGATGCAAGTGGCAATATTAAAAACTTGGAGATAACCAATACAAATGGTAGGTGAAGCTCTCCTCTGTCTTGGGGCAAGAGGTAGCACTAGTAGCCCTGGTAGATGCTGTGCTATACAGCATGATTTAGAAAAACTTTTCAATAAGAGTCTACCTGGGAGACTATCTTTAAACGCGTTTTACTCAAAACTTGAAAACTTCCACTTACATCCCTTTGCTTCTCACTTCCTCATTTGTCTACAAAACCTCCCTCCAGGTGTTAATAATATTTTCCTCGAAGGCCAGAGCATAAAGGCACTCAAAAGACATTTGCACGACGGCGCTGATCATGCTTGGCGCAGCCCTGGGTGTAATCCCATAGCACTGGGGTAAAATTGATACCCAAATTCTATACTTCTGCCCATGTCTATTTCTAAGGATTTGTTTTCCTTTTTATATATTTGATTGATATTATTTATTTATTCACTTATTTTCTTAGAAAGTTGACTAAAGAGAGAAAATGTTTAAAGAAAATCTCAGAACAGGCAAATTTTTCCTGTGCAGGCACTGTCTGATCTGGCTCCCTCTGGCTACTGCCCTGAACCATTTAGAAACTAAGCATAGTGCAAGTTTGGGAAATAGGAAATATTAAGATAGATTATAACGTAAGTAACATATAGATAAGAAATTAAACAATATGTATCACAATATTTTTTTTAATAATAAATAAATACATAAACAATAGACTATGAATCAAAAGAAAATAACAACAATGTTCACAGTCTGCTTCAAGTAGACTATCAAAATACAAATCTACTTTTCCTTGGTAAGAATACTTAAAGAAAAAAGTGGTCTTAAGGGTGCAGTAGTTAATACCCGATTTTGGAAGCACTATTTTGGATGTCTTTTTACAGTCCCAATATGCTTATTTTTTGACTAAAAACTCAGCACTTTCCTTGAAAAACATTAATGAGGGAATTGAGCTTAAGAAATTCCATTCCTCAATCCTAAAGATTTTTAAACAATGAAACTGCACAAAGACAGTCCTCAGTCATACCTGATAAACTACCATTGCATTTGTTGAAAAAAAAAATGATACTACCTTGTAGGTAGAGACCTAGAGTTAGTAGGGTAGTAGAGAAATAGCATATAGATCTTTTCAACATATTCCTGCCAAGTCTCCTGATGTTTTTCCTATGAACTATTGTGCCTTTCGTCTGCTAAAAAGAGCACTCTCTAAACGCCAATCCACTACCATTGATGGACTTAGGAAAATTGTGGAAAAGGAATAGCAAGCGATGCCTATAGAATTGTTACGAAAAACCCTGCTATCATGGAAAGCAAGCTGCATACTTATAGTCAAAAAAATAAATAAATAAATAAAAAAAATAAATTAAAAAAAAAAAAAAATAGAAAATCCTCTAAAATGTATAAAAAACCCCCTCTGTACTGTAGTTTCCAACAACTTACTATGAGTCGAACTGCAAAATGAGTATCTTGATCAGCTCCAGTGGTAGCAATAGCAGATTTCATTTGACCATTAGGTAAAACTGCAATATATCTTCCTCGTTCCGACACACTTTCAACAGTAACAAATTGGTTCTGCATAAGAACTTCTCTGACTTTAAAACGGCACTCGGGTGTAGGAAGACCATTGGGACCCTAAATGTAATGTTAACAGTAAATTTATTAATGTGAAAATAATTTAAAATTTGCTTCAAAGTTAATTTTTAGGGGAAAGGGAGTTAGGGGGCATTTAAAAATCTTTACATGGACCAAGTTGTTAACAAGCAAACAGTACATAGGTGCTCAACATGAGGATTACTATCTTGTTTTGAATCAAATGTTGGCTTAAAAAATAGAATTAAAAAAAAAAAAAACATAAGAGGAAAAAATACACTATAGGTTATTAAATATTGTTGAGATTATCTGATTTAACTTAATGCTCAACGAAGTTACTTTAAATCATTAAATAAATTCATAAAAATATAAAAGTTGCTCCTAAATTGAATCTTTATTCAAGTAAAATAACTAATCAATAAAATAACTAGGCTCAAGTTATGAAGAGAATTTATTCTCATTATCTAACTTTCAATCATAACTTGGAGTATTGAAACATACATATTTTTCTTATTGGGAAAGTTTGGTTTGAAATGATTAGAACCGCACTTTTCTTTGTTTCTGGCGTTGTTTTCTTGGAATTTTCGAAAACTACAGGAAATCTTAAATTGTCCTTTCTGACCCAGAAAAGTTATTTTGTCCTTTTGAATGCATTATAAAAAGTGCTTGGTATTTTAAAAATAATTCTGTTATTTTATTCTTTTTAGTGTAAATATATTTTAGAAATAGAATAATTTTACCCTCATGAAACTTCACCTTATTTTTTCATATAGAAGCTTGGTACTAAAAGAGAAAAAACCTATATACGTGTCTAAAACTTTAAGCAGTTGGCACTAAAATTTAATCTTTGTTCCTCTCTAGGATTTAAGCTTGCTAATTTCATGCTTGCTTCAGAGAAGCCTTGATTCAAAATTTTCATTATGATTGCTTTTAACATTACTGTTGCAAGGCAACAAAATTTGTAACAAATTGTTTTACATTTAAACATTTAATAGGGAAATTACACGAGATTTGCTGTTTTCCATCCTAACTGAAATAATTATTTTATTTTAGAATTTTAATTTTTCAGCGCTAAGTTGTACCTTAAGAGTAAGCAAATCATTTAGTGAAATCCCAAAGTCTCTAAGTGGTCTAGTTGCAGAGATATAAGCAAAACCAGGAGTCAGATTTATCCATGATAATCAGGCCAAGTATAATAAAAGTGCTTAAAAATATGCATTCTCTCTGTATACAAACACTTAAAAGATTCATAAATTCAAGTGATACAAATACTTGATTAGATATTTCAAACTGACTAAAAATTTTGTAAGAATAAGTGGAAAAAAAAAGACTTACAGCTGAGTATAATTGAACAGTGCCCTCTTTTATGGCTAAATAATTGAAATTATTGTGAAGTAAAATGTATCCTTCTCGATCTTGAACTATGGTAAAATGTGCTGCAAGAAAAACAAAAGAATAACCCCTAAAACTATTTTTACATATCAAAATATCATTTTAAATAATAATGCAGAAGAGCACACAATGATATAACATTGCTTAAAAGCAATAGTAGCTAAATTTATACAATTTTATTCTGTTTTAGCAGATACTTTTCTGCCTAATTTAAAAAATGCGACTCTCTATTAGAGGCAGAAAAAAACTTATTTGGTACTTTCTTCATATTGAACTTTATCTTTCATTTTATTTTGTAGAAAGTTTGAAATACAACTTTTAAAACATTTTGCTTCATACTGGATAAAATTCAGGGAGACCAGCCAGAAGAGAAAGTGCAGAACTGGAAGGGGAATATTCATTTTAAAAGTGTGGATTGCATTTTTGCTTTACAAAGGATCTAAGAAGTTTATGTATGAAATGAATTTCTGCCAGTAAATCTTATTCACTTATGTTGTTGTAAATTTGAAACTTCTCACTAAGGATCATCAACCTATGAAAATTGCTTCAAAAATCTTATTTGGTTCAGTAGTAGTTCAACAGCTTGGTAGAATTTTTTTTTATAAAAATACATGTTACGACTAGAACAAGATGAAAAACCTTCTTCACCTTCTGTAAGGAACAGATTTTAATTAAAGCACTAGAATTAAGTTAAATTAGAATAGTATTAAAATCTCACTCCCACTTGAAGAAAAAAGAATTTGATAAAAATATGGACTAAGATGATTTTAAAAAAAAGCTTTGAAGTGTTCACTCCTTGGGTGCAAACTAATTTTGTATTAGTGAATAAAATATGACAACGTATATAAAGTACAAATTGAGAATGGAAAAAGGTTAAAAAAACCAGCAAACAGTTGTTTCGGCACTCTAAAATACAAGTGCCATCATCAGTGCATTAAAAACGAAGACAGGTTCACCCGACTAAAACACAGTCGAGGCGAACAATGGAATGAGAGACGAGTTGTAAAAGATATGAGAGCAGTACCGGAAACGATGCCGTCAAAGTTACGTCAGAACTCAGAGGACAGTTGCACTCAGGAGAAAACGTCTGAGCAGTCGTCGACTGCTGTTTGCTGGTTTTTTAACCTTTTTCCATTCTCAATTTGTACTTTACATACGTTGTCATATTTTATTCACTATGCAGTACAAAGTTTTCGACTACTTTTTATGTATTCACTAGCTTCAACGGGCTTTTGGTCGTAAGTGAATTCCATTTTTTCCATTCCTTTCTACTGTTTGTTTTTTGTCCTTTATTTTTATCATGTCTGACATTAATAGGTTTTGTAACCTACGGGTTAAGAAATTTAAATTTTTAGATCATTTATCCTTTTTGTGTGAATGTAAAAAGAGACGAGTTATTCCTAATTTTATTTCACTTGAGGGCAATTTATCTCGGTCAACGAGAATTGATAAAAATTTGTTCAACTTTAAATTGGCTCTGTTAAGAGCTGTCATCCAAGATACGCGACAAAAAGTTGCAATGATTGAACAGGAGCTTTCTGATTTACATTTACGTGTTTCTAATTCCAGTCGTCATTTTGAATTTTTTGACAGGAGGTCTTGGCAGAGAGCTGCTTTTTATTCAAACAAACACAAATCAGTACTTAATAAAAAGTTAACCAGTTTGTGTAAAGTTTCTTCTAATCTTACAACTTATAACTTACCAAAAGTTAATGTTAATGCTGTCATCAATCTTTCAGATGTTTCCTTAAATTCTGTTCAAGTTAATGCTTTAAAATTCAATAGTAATTTTGCGGCTCCATCTAAACCGTTGTTTCCTCTTTTAATTGCTCCGGTCGAAAAGGCCTTCAAATTTAGTACTTTAACTTCCACACAGAAGGATTCAATCCGTCATCTCATTTCTAACAATATCAACTTCAATTCACAGTTCCATAACAACAAGCTATATCATGTAACTCGTACCGTAAGAGATTTATGTGCTAACTCTGATTTAGTCATTACAAACGCTGATAAGGGGGGCCAAATTGTTGTTCTAAACAAAAAAGATTATATCAACAAATGCAATAACCTAATTTTAGACGGGCCATATGAAAAAATCAAACAAGATCCTTGTGGTAAAGAATTAAAAACTATCAGTAACGCCATTAAGTCATCTCCGTTGATTCCAGATTTCACAAAAAACGCTTGATTCCTTCTGTTGCACAATGTTCCAGATTCTACGCTTTGCCTAAAGAGCATAAACCACTCATTCCTCTCCGTCCCATTGTTTCTAACATTGGTAGTGCTTCTTATAAATTTTCCAAATTTTTAGTTTCCGTTTTTTCACCTCTTCTTTCCAGTAACTGTTTTACTGTTCGGAACTCTCTTGACTTTGTTCGCAAACTTCGAATTTTTCAGTTAAATACCCATAGAATGGCCTCTTTTGATGTGAAATCACTCTTCACTAACGTGCCTGTTGAAGGTGCGTTAGACTGCCTTAAAATGAGATTAACTGAACATCACTTTTCCTACTTTGAGATCAATGAATTGTGCAATTTAACACGTTCTTGCTTAAAACTAAACACAGTTTGTTTTTGACGGTAATTTTTTTCCGGATGACTGAAGGTCTTGCCATGGGCAACCCTTTGAGTGCAATTCTAAGTGATTTGTACATGCACTATTTCGAACTTAAATTATTTAAAATTATACAATTTGATTTTCACGTCAGGTACGTTGACGACATTTTTGTGCTTTTGGACTCGTCTGTCAGTGACCTTGATAACCTTTTATCCATCCTAAATACTATTGACCCACATATTCAATTTATGGTTGAATTAGAATCTGGTAATCATCTTTATTTTCTTGATGTGTCCATCACTCGTCATGACAATACGTTTACAACTACTGTTTTCCGTAAACCCTTTGCTGTTTCTCTTCCCCCCCACAAGTTATCCGTTCATCCTCCTAAGCAAAAATTGGCTGCTTTTAGATCTTTTATTTACCGTGCTTTAGCCATTTGTTCAAATTCCAATTTACTTTCATCATAACTGAATTACCTACGAAGTATTGTGGTGGATCGGGGATTCACATCAGATTGATACCATTTATAAGAAGCTATGTAGCTCAACTAACAAAAATCAAACACTTGCTCCTGTGAACTATTCGAGTTCCGTTGTCTTACCCTTTTTTCCTAAAATCAGTCTACAAATTGCCAAAATCTTAAAAAAGTTTCATTTTTTCCGTCACTTTTTCTCCTGTTAATAAATTAAAATTTTCATAGCTTAAACACCCTGTTCACAACCTTGACAAATGGGGCATTTACAGTGTTCCCTGCCAGTGCAAATTGGCCTACATTGGGCAGACTCGACAATCCCTCAAATTCCGGATAAAAGAACACGAAAATTACGTCAAAAAACAGGATCTCAAACGCTCCTCTGTTGCTCAACATTGTTGGTCCTGCGGTCATAATTTTATTTTTTCTTCCGCCAAAGTTATTCACGAGTGTTCGTTCATTCATGATTTAGATTTTTGGGAGTCATATTACATATGGAAAAATGCTAATTTAATCGTCAATGATTTGTCTAGCACTCCCCCCTTTTCCTAATGTTTGGAAGTCTGTTATTTGATTTATTTTTTGTCCGTGACGTTTTCTCCTGAGTGCAACTGTCCTCTGAGTTCTGACGTAACCTTGACGTCATCGTTTCCGGTACTGCTCTCATATCTTTTACAACTCGTCTCTCATTCCATTGTTCGCCTCGACTGTGTTTTAGTCGGGTGAACCTGTCTTCGTTTTTAATGCACTGATGATGGCACTTGTATTTTAGAGTGCCGAAACAGCTGTTTGCTGGTTTTTTTAACCTTTTTCCATTCTCAATTTGTACTTTATATACGTTGTCATATTTTATTCACTATGCAGTACAAAGTTTTCGACTACTTTTTATGTATAATTTTGTATTAAATTTCAAGGCTGTAAATGCATAGGAAAACCGCCGCATGTGACACTGAAAAGTTGTTTTCAAATTCGTAATCTCCAGTAACAATTTGCTCAGTGCTTGAATAAAGTTTAGCCTACAATGCTCACTAAATTAGAAACCCTTATCTTTCCTGGTCTAAATAATTGAGAAAATTGGAACTTCATCTTGTTGAAGTTTAGTAAGACCTCATTTGTTGTCTCCTTATCTCAGGAAAGATATTTCTGTATTGGAAAGGCTTCAAAGAAGGGTTACTAGACCAGAAATGGGCCTCTCAGATTTAGACTAGTGTTCACTCTAGAAAAATAAAGGGCAGGGTGCTGGTCTTTAAAAGGGGCACTATTTATTATAAAAAGGGCACTATTTTAATGTGGTCTCAACCCATCCAAGACCAATGACGCACCTCCCAAAAAGTACTGAGCTTCCCCCCCCCCCCCAAAAAAAGAGAAGAAAAATAGCATCTTAAAACACCTTGCGAAAATTTCATCCATTCCTCTGTACGATGTGCACCCCCCCTGAGGGGCGTGCACAGCGGGGGCGGGGGAGAAGGGACACCTGTTGGGGCCAGGCCTGATCCTCAAGGGGGTCCAATATTTTTTAAACTAGGGATGAAATATAGAGGCAAACAACATGGAGGGGGACCCGGAAAAGTCATTTGTGACGGGCCCTAAAATTTCTGTACACACCCCCTGACCCCCCCCCCACCCCATTGACTTCAGTATTGAATATTTCTTCCAGAAAATGCACTTGTCTTAAGGGTTAGATTGCCCCCCCCCCCCCTGTGCCAACTAAGCATATTTTTCAAACTCCATAGCAACATTTAGCTAATGCTGAATCTTAGCTTTGGGTGTGTTTCAACATTTTCAGGCTATAATTGTGACTACTTTTCCTATAAGAATAAAAAAATTCTAGGCATTTCAAAATCCTTTGAATTTCAATGTATGATGAACAGTATTTAATTACGGATCCTCCCTTCCTATCTAAAAACTGCCTAGTAATGTGCTTTATGCCATTAAGTATTTTAGTAGACATCAAAACCATGAGGAATGTAAATTCAACTTTTAAAAAATATTGTACTTTAAACAGAATAATTATTAAAATACTGTGTGCAGTGCTTCAAAAATGCAGTCGTAGCAATATGCAAAACAAAAAAAGGCTTTATTTGAATGCCTATTGTTGGATTTGACACAACTTCATGACACAAATGTGTTTGCAGATGTATGCGCTACCCAAGTAGCTGGGGACAATCCAAGATTTTAATTTCACTGACAATTTTTATGAAAATTTAATACATCAGCATTTTATTTTTGTGATTTTTTTAAAAAGCAATATTATAGTTTTATATATATATATATATATAAAAGAAACAGTAAAAGATCATTTTAGTTGGAAAAAGCATAAGTATGTCAAAAGTATGTTTTTAATTATGTCAATAAGTTTTTTTTAAATAATCTGTTAGTATACAAATCTTATTCAAGGATAATACAAATACTAAGCAAAAAGGAATGAATGAATATTTCGCAACAGAAAATTTCCCTGGCAAATTTTACACAGAACAATATGTTTTCATTTCAAACGTTCTTTTATTGGGGGGGTGGGGGTTAAAAATTCAAGATAACAAAGAAATACCCTTGTATTTCGGTTCAGTAGACTTTGTACCGTGTACTACTTAGAAAACAATTAGAAAGTTCACCAATCAAAACCAAATGCGAAAAGATTGCTTCACAATCACTAGCAATGCGCCAAAATTAGCTAAGCCTAATTTCCACGTGCAAAAGAAAAACGGACACAAAGGGCTGAAACGTTACGAAAATTGCCTATTCATACGATGTTTATTGCTCAATTCAACATTCTATTTCAAAAATAATTTTTTATTTTGGTGAAGATGCCGTTTTTGTTATATTATTTTCGTTAATCTTCCGATTTTGCAAGTGCGATTTCGGGGAAGTGATAGTTATAAATGGGGTAAAATCGACCTGTATTGGACCTTGAAATTGTTAACCAGAACAATAAATATGAGATTTAAAACGATAATTTCACAAACTTAGTTATTTCGTGTTTTTTTTTTTTTTTTTTTCAAATTTATTTTATTTCTATATATTTTTAAAAAATCTTCGCCGATTAATTCAACAGGATTCATGGGCCCCGTTTGGCTAGCGGGCCATAGGTTGTGCATTCCTTACACTCTAAGGAATTCAAGCACTAAGTTAACTTTCAAAACTTTATCAATCACTTCAAAAAAAAAAAAAAAAACGATCTTTCCAATCCCTTTACAAGGATTATCAAGAGCATACGAACTCTGCTTCTGTTCTGTTTTGCAGGAAAAAAGAAAAAGAACAGCCTGAAATATTTCAGTAAACTTCATATTTTTTTCGGCCGGCATCATCGTCAAGAACCGTGTATTTTCAAATCAAGAACCGTTTGCGTTTGCACTCGGACTTTTCGGACAAGAAATGGAGCAGTTCATCTGCCTCTGTTCTTGTCTGACAAGTAGTACCCCTTCTACTTTTCCTGGAACTGGCGCCCCTGGTCCTACAGATGAAAAAAATGTAGGAAGACTATTTACCACCCTCCCTCTCTCATTGCTGATTCTCAGAAACTCAAGGATGGGGAGGAATTAAACAATAATCTCTCCCCCGCTATCGCGGACGACCGAACACCTTCCCTCACCCTTTCAAACCCATCCTCAGCAGAAGGAAGAAATCTATCTTTTGTTTCCAACTGATAAGTCTGTTAGAATTCCGAGAATCTCATCCCCTCTTTGCCTAGGTGTTTGCATCTCCTTTTATTCATGAGGCCGTTTTCAGGGTGAAATTCTGGGGACAATGGCAAGACATGAGCGTTTTTGCAGACGATCGCTGGACAAATAAAATCGCCCCGATATCGCTGCGGGGGGTCCCAACGATACTTGAGGCATCTTTTTAAAAACACAGGGTGCATATTGTTATTTTTGAAAAGGGCAGGGCGCATTTTGCGATCTAAAAGAAGGGCAGGGCGCATTCTGCCGATATGGAAAAGGGCAGGGCGCTGCGCCCTTCAAAAACGGCCTAGCGGGAACACTATTTTAGGACTATGATAGAGGGGACATGATTCACTTGTTTAAATTTATCAGAATGAAAGACGTTAATGGGTTAAATTTTTGCAGGGAAAGCAGGATGAGGGGTCATTGTTTTAAGCTATTTAAATCTCAGGCTAACCTGTAAATAAGGGAAAATTACTTGTTTAGTAAAGTCGTGGGCATTTGGAACAGCTTACTGGAAGAGGCGGGTAATGAGCAAGGGGTTGGATAGCTTTAAGAGGGCCATTGATCTTCATTGGGGACTTATAAACTGACTAGAACCAGTCTGGGACCAGCTCGGCCCAGAGCCTGTTGCTGGTCGTCATATTTGTATTTGTATAGAAACAAAAATGCTCTTTCAAATGACATAGGGGCGTTAAGGGGTTGCAGATATTCTTTTGCACACTTATTAGGCAATTTATGTGAAATTTTAGCTTAAAAAATTAGTTTCCAAAAAAAAATGAAAATTTAAAAAATATGCTAAAAAATCCAAGGTGCACTCCCCAGGGTTCAAAGTAATTTTGAACCAAATTTCAAGGTTATAAGATGCTACGGGATTTCTTAGGCATGGAACAGCCATAGGCAATTTTTTTAATACATAGAGATACAAAAGATTGTAATACCATTGACGAACTGATGCCCATCTCCTCCAAGACAGTCAAGAACAAGACGTCCATCTGGAGCTTGAAGAATCTGTAAGGACTGACCAGATATTCGTGAAATAAATGACACAACATTGCCACTTTTAATATTTGCCTGTGGGAGAAAAAAATTCAAACATAATCCTTAAAACTTTATACTTAACTAGCAAAAATACCCGGCGTTGCCTGGGTCGGTAATAATTATGAGAAACAATCGTTACTTGCCCTTGTTTTCTGTTTTTAAGCGAAAGAATTTAAAACAAACCTTTTTGACGTGATTAAAAATTGAGCTTCTTCCTTACTCATTAAACTAAAATAGCAATAAGTATAAAGAACAAAATAGTATTCAATTAGAAACGAAATCACGACATTTAAGCATATACAAATTTGAAGAATTTCCAAAATATGAAATTAAACTTTACATGTTTAAAAAGATTTATCTGTTAGTACTTTTTTTTTTAATCTAAAACCTTCTCTGTATGGCTATTGATGCACGAACTGTTTTAAAAAATGTAGCCGCCCATGTTCCTCTTACACTTGCTTTAGTTATTTTGGGAAATTTCAATTTTTGTGGGCACTTGGTGCGGTTTAAAATCTTACCAAAATTGCGAGAATCATTTTGGGACACTTTCGATAATACTCCCCCTCCTTACTAATTTTTATTATAGAAATATTGTTGCCAGATGCTGAGATACTTTTGGTCAAAATAAAATGGCGTAAACGGTTTCATCCGAAATGTTTCCAAAATAAGTAGTAAAATTTGGCGATTGTTTGAAATCGTGCAAAAAGAAAAATTAATGGAAGTTTTTGTGCGGTTTATGGATTTGCCTAATTTAGTTGTTGAATTATTTTACACAGTATTTTTTTTTCAAGTATCTTTGATTGGCGATATTTTGTTTATATGGTGAAAGCTGAGAAACATAATTACGTAGTCTTTGGGCTCAAAAACAGCGACAGTGGAAAAAACTGCCAAATGCATCAGCTACTGAAATCTTTCTGAAAAAATTCTGGCGATATTTTTGCTGGTTGGTTGGATATAGTGTGCAGGTGTCCAATCAGCATAAATAATAATAATAAACCATTAACTACATAAGTTCTGTTTAAAAGTAAAATGATCAGCCAAATCCATTTATTTTTAGCCAATCTTGTGGAAAAGTGTTACTTTAAGATTTGACTTGAGAAAAGCCTCAAAAAGTCAGACGAAACGCAAAAATATTCAACAATACAACAATTTTTGGGAGTTGAGATGACACACTAAATAATGACTTGGGTTGATGAAAGCCTTCGAACCGGGAACAAAAAAAGCTCATAACTCGTTTTTTTATACATCTTAGAAACTTCGAACAGATGCTATCTTCAGCAGAAAAATTGGCGCTTTCGATGGACATATGTTAATATGTGCACGTTTTTTTCCACCCCCATATTGGGGCATTTATGCGAAAATTGGTACTGAAATTGGAATAAAAAGGGAACTATCAATCGGATTTTTTTCGAACTGGTCTATAAACCTTCCCAGTACCAAACTGAACAAACGGTGAAAGTTTCAGCCAAATCTGCCGGGTAGTTTCGGAGATCTTAGGGAACAAATTTACCAAACTCCATTTTTATATATATAGATAAGCAAGCATAATGCCCACTAAGAATAAAACAGCCAATCTAATACTTTATCTTGAAAAACTAAGCAAGCATCTAGGGAATCGTACTCCATTTACCACAAAATTAGCATATTATAATTTGATATTTTTCTTGCCAATAAGCAAATTATGAAGTCCTTGGACATTAAAATCTATATTTAACAGAGTTAGAATTTTTCAACACACAGAATATACAGCTTATTTTTTTAGTTTCAATGAAACACGCAAAGCATAAGCAAATCATACATTCACATTAAAACTAAAAATATTCACATAACAATAATTACAATGGCAGGAGGTTTCTTTCTTTTTTTTTTTTTAAATCATGAAATAATCACTGCATAAAAAAAATATTCATTTCATTTTGTAAATATTTGCTTATTTAGTGCACAATCTGAGAATTATTTCCCACAACAAGAATTGTGGAGTCAATAATACATTAAAAAAAAAAATGATAACCCCACACCAAAAATTTAATTTTTGCTTTCCACTAAGACTCCTTTTCCCAGTTGATAAATTGTACCAACATGTTTCCATCAGCGGACGACATGTGACAGAAATAATACTTTCACAACAATTATACAGTGATGGATCTAAGGGGAAAATGGTGAGGCCCTTGCCCCTGGGAGCAACTTCTGGGGGGGAGTTAAACGCACTAATTCACTTCATTTGAGTGTTTTCCCCCTGGAAACTAGATTCCAAAAAAAAAAAAAAAAAAGAAAAAAAAACCTTAAAAAAAAGATGGGTATGGGCAGCTGTTTTAAGATTTGCCCCAGCTTAGAAAAATCACAGATCCGACACTGCAACTGTATTTAGGTGAAATAAGAAATCCAAAATTTTTTTTATGAATTGAATTACAACTATAAAAATGATGATTAAAGTGAAAAATCAATCAAAATAAAGCAAATTATCAGAAAAATACAGCATGCATCTATTTTAAGGCTACAATGAAGCCTTTTTCATCAGCGCAAAAATGTTTGACACCGAGCTGGTTCCCTCATGACCTTTTTGTTGTGAGTTGGAAAGTTTTGCACTGATGAAGAGGCTCCATTGAAGCCGTGAAATAGTGTTTTATTAACATTGGTTTTTACTTCAACCCCAACACAAAGTTAATTTTTATATACAAATTATATACATTAATTTGCATTAGCTTTTTGTGGACCACATGAAAACAACTTGCAGACAATTAGTGGTCCGTGAACCACAGGTTGAGAATTACTGTTTTAAAACCATCAGAGGTCACTCATCATTCCTTGAAGATGATAAAAAAAGTGTATTGTGGGGACTGGGAAGGCGACAGCTGAGGCAAGCTCTCCCATAAGCCCTTTTCAGAAAATTATTTGCTTAAATCATATTTGTTATTATGTTAATAATATTGTAACAATGTTCTCTTACCATAACCTTTTCACTTTAATTGAACTTTAGAGTTATGTTTGGTACAGATGTGATATACCCCCCATTTGGCGACATCCGATTTTTTGCACAAAATTGAAATATTTTTCTCGCCAATGAGGCGATAATTTTTTAAACATGGCATTCCTGGTGAAACTGATCTGTGTTTGGCAACACAAAGGCAATCTTGTTCGAACTTGTTTACTTGGGCTGTTTACTCGGTTTCACGCAGGAGAGATACGTGTTGTTTCGTGCAATATACCTTACAGGAAAGCTTATTTTGTGTTAGTTTAGATTCAGTAGTTGTGTTTTGAAGTAAAAACATTAGAAAATGTCAGTTTCTTCAAACTTGAACATTAATTAAAAGTTAACTCCAACGTGGTGTGTCTGTAACGTGCCATTGTCATATGATGTTTTGTTTTAGACTGAGTGTGAGGATTTATACTATAAAAAGGTAAGTTCTTTGTTTTAGAATTCAAAAAAAACTCACTTCCGAAATTCTTTGTTTTTTACAAATCCTTGAAGGGTTCTTGTAGTTTTTAACTTTATTTTTACTGTAGGTAAATTAATTCTACAAAAATAGTACGGTTATTTTGTTCTAAAAGTTCATTCTTATCGATGCCCACGAATTATTTAGACATATTCTATTAACGTGCCTTCTTTAGGTACTGAATTTCTGAAAAAAAGTTGACTCCAGCATTTTATAAAAATATAAAGGTGTTATTTTATGTAAAATATAATAGGTATTTTGAGAGTATGTCTATATAACAAATAAATGTATGGTATTTTTGTATTGTTTATGTTTAGGATGTTTTGTTGAGACATTTATACTTTTCATACATCGAAATTTGAGTAACTAAGCGCTTTTTTGGCTGAAATAGTTATGGATTTTGGGGATGTTTTCTGCTTTAAACATCGCGATTTGAATCGGTTTGCTCTTTTTTAGCAGAGTATGAGAAAAGTTTTTGTTCGATGAAATGCATGTTGGAAAATAGCTTTTATTTCTATTGGTACATATTTCGTTGGTGAACTGTTATAGTAATTTGTTGATTTAAGCATTTTAAATACTTTCTAGTAATTGTTCTTTGTGTACAAAACCTTTCTAGTTTCTGGTATTTTTGAAGCGTATATTCGTGATGTTTTTTGTTGTAGTTTTATGTTGTTTTTATATATATTGTGTTCTGAAGTGCTTTGATCATGTTTTTTCATCTGATTTTTTCCTGTTGGGGCAAAAAAAAGCATCGCTAAAAACAATGTATGACATATGTTGTCATACATCGTTTTCTTGGCGACGCTTTCTTTGCGCCAACAGGAAAAAGTCGCCGAGGGTGGGGTATATCACATCAGTTCCTTATGTTTTTGTTGAAGAAGAAAATTCAAATTGTGATGAAAAGAAGAAAGGATAATAAATTTTCAAATTAAAAATATGAAACTGCATTTGGAAATGGCTGAATGAAAAAGGAATTAAGCTTACTAATGTTGGATGATCTAGGACTTTATTTAATGCTTTAGCACCAACTTTAGTTAATCCTTTCAAAACGCCTCCAACTTCTTTTGTGACTGTGGACAGAGTACCCTGAAGACCCTAAGTTGAAGTATGAGCAAAAAATCACTTAACAAATTATAACACATTATGAATATGATTTATTTTCTTTACTAATATTTTTTTTAAAAAAATCAAAATAAAATTTGATAAATTGTCTGATGGGGGGAAAAATACATTATAATTTATCATGGTTCCATATGAAAATAAAATGAACAAAAAATTCCAAGCTTTATTTCAGCTTTTGAACAAACTTGAAAAAAAAAAAAAAAAAGAAGAAAAAATAATGCATATGGGCAGTTCTCAAAAGGTGGGAACAAAAAAGTTAACTTTGAGCAATTTCAAAACATTTCGAATTTGACATCAATTTTTATTTTATTCTATAGTATGCATACCTAGAACACAATATATGAACATGAAAAGACAGCAGGGAATAGTAAAAATTGTTAATTAGCAAATTAAATCAGCAATCTGTAGGTAACAGATTTTGGACATTGTTTTCCTGTAGGTAACAAATTTTGGACATTATCATAACGTAAGTTTCACCATTTTTGACAATTGTTAATCTGATTTTTAACTTTTCCAATGAAAATTTTATTTACTACTTTTTAAATTTTGCAATTTAATAATCAAGAGGATATGAATGAAATACTTGAATGGCTATACATGCTGCTCCTTACATTTAATAAAGTTTTGGAATGATTTTGAAGAAATTGATGCAAGGTTAAAAAAAAGCTTCAAATTAAAAATAATACAATTGTAAAAAGTGACATCAGTTTTAATAATGAATATTTTTTCTAGTGTCATAAGAATTAAAATGATGTCTAAAAAAATTATTGAAGAAAGAAATTCGTATTTCTATTTGGAGATCGTTAAATTATGTTTCCAAAAGAAAGAAGAGAAAAAGAATTCTAAAATAATAAAAGCGGAAAAAAAAAATTGCTAGCGCTGGTGATAAAGTCGCCAAAACTGGTACAGCTGACGATAAACTACATTTGTCAAATTGGAATTCCCCTCTGGTAACCTTTAGCTTATCGTATACTGTGTTGTCGCCAACGGAGGTTTGCTTGGCAATTTTAGCGCAAAATGGCTTTCGGTTCGATCATAAGCAGCCATGTTTCTACTGTAATTTATGTATTGTTCAATGTGTAACATATTAATTATGCAGAATACCAATGGATTAAAGAAGATAACATTATAATAACGTTTTTTATTGAGGTTAGAAGACAGTAGATCATCAAAAATTATGAATAAATGGACAGAATTATCGGCTTCAAGATCGTTACGCCATTTGGACATCTCACATGTACGTTTAAAAAAAATTATTTTTCTTCTAAGATACTGCATAAAAGCTTATGAAAACACTTTTAAACAATTAAAAATTGATTCCGAGGCTCGATAAACACCTTTAAAATGAAAACATCATATACTTAGTTCTCAAAAAATAGCATTGTAAAGATCGTAAATTTTGGACATGCATCAAATTTCAAACTTACTATTTTCTAAAATCGTTTAAAAAGCGAATAATCTGTCTTTACTTTTGTTATTTGTGTAAAATATTAACAAAAAATTATTCAGTGTAAGATTCATACCTTTAAATTTTTTTTGAAACGTATGGAAATAATTAAAAAAAATTTTTCTTTAATGGTACATTTGCTCAGTTAACGTTTTGGTATGTCCAAAATTGCACCTTTTAGCAAAGAAAATATTTTTTAAGGGCATTTAAAGAGCATTTTTTCCATAATTTATGTCAATTCTTGTCTCTATACAGTATTATAATTTAACTCAAAATTTTTTGGGCTAATTAAAATGAAAGTTATTTGGTGTTGAAGCTTCAAAGTTGAGGTCTGTGTTTGCTCCCACCTTTTGAGAACTGCCCTTATGCATTTTTTAGGAAACTCCATGCATACAACAAAAAAAAAAAACTTTCAACTATTTATCCAGTACAAAATGTTGCAAAGAGGTGCATACGAACAGAAATGCACAAATCAATTGGCACAAAAAAACTCAAAACACAAATAAGTGAATGAAACTTGAATCAAAACTGTCATAGGTAAATTTAATAAATTACAACAGAGATCTGAAACATACCCCAACAGGATAAGGAGATGTTGATGGAGGAACATAACTAGCCTGAAAGAAGAACAACTGTTAGACTAGATTTAAAAGTACAGAAATTATGAAGAAACAAAGAAATTTATCTTACTGCTGGAGGTATATTTGTTCTTTGAGGTGGAGGAGTTCTGGGGCAATAGGGAGATGTAGGAGAAGGCAGAAATTGCCCATTAGGTGCTTGAGGATATCCAGCCATTTAAGCCCTAAGGGGGAAAAAAGACAACATAGTATCAATTACAGCTAATAGACGACAGAAGCGATCGTTATTAATAACAGAAATCTAAATTCAGATTTTCTGATTTAACGTATTAAAAAGACATTCACCTTAAACACTAATACAGTAGTGTTTTCTTTTTTTAAAATATTCGAAATGAAAATATTGTTCGAAATAAAGAGAAACTTTGAATTTGATGAGCTTTTCAAACAACTAATTGAGTTTTATTTTACGAGAAATATAAAAATTGTTAAAGTTTCTGCATAATATGCGCTCACCAAGATGGATGGTTAGTCAGACGATAACAAAATTACTCATTTGTCATGAATTAAATAGAACTTTCCCGATGTCGACAAAATCACAACAAAGATGAAACATTGCGCAACCATGGAGAAATTGGGAACTGAAAGTAGCCAACACGCCATCTGGCGAGAAAAATCTAAGGTAGTGTTCGACGAGCTCAACCAACGCCTCCTATATACAAAATGCTAGAGTCCCTATATGAATGTCCCCATATAAGGACTCTTAAGGTACCGACTGGACACATGTTGAAAGCTAGAAGTCGACAGCATAGACTAATAATAAGAGTAGACCGAGCTATGGCAACCCTTTTGCTGCTCATAAACCAAATCATGTGACTGGTGGATATCCTAGCAACAGCGGGCTCAACGCGAACGGAAGAATGATCTTTTATGGAGTCCGATTTGTAAATTTGTTATTCTAAGTTGTAAATATTTTGTTAATATAGCGAGTTTTTCGTTTAGATATTATTGTGCATTTTCTTAATTCAATTTCAATAACTCTCTAAGCAATTAAAGATGCAACCGCCCAAAAACAATCGACAAACGGTAAGATTTTTACCTACAATTTCAATTTAAGATACCGATTAGTACATTTTTGCGTTAACGCAAAACGTTTACGCCATTACGTTTACGCCAAGGCTGACGTAGCAGTTCCGAATGAAATGAAAGTTACTGAAAACTGTGATCAAAAACAAATTACTAATGTCAAAATAATGCATAACTAAAAGAAAAACAGCTCAATCATCTCTGCACCTGGAAAAAAAATATATATATAATAAAAACACATTACGTCTTAAAATACATGTCGAGTGCCAAACTATGGATAATTCTGCCATCTAGCAACCATGCTGACAAAGTTTTCGCCAAGCCTTCCACCAGTCACATGATGTATCCATGAACCATGAACCAATTTTTTCATCAGCAAGTCCGGGAAAGCTCTGTCTACTCTTATTATTAGTCTATGGTCGACAGGCATTTGAATTAGTATTGGTATTTAATTCGAACTATGGCCCCACTCAATGCGCTGGCGCATTGAGTGGGGCCATGTTCGAACATACTCAAATATACCTTTTTTTGTTGGTTTGTTCAAGTTGGAGGACATCACTGGATTTGTAACTGTAGAGCAGAAAGATGGCTGTCTCTGTTTTTGCAATTCTGTTTATTTACCTTTCTGACAAGCTACGTCTCGAAGATTATGCGTTAAATCATATTATGACTTCCTATATTAGGTTTTATTGAGATAATATAATGAAAGCCTTGAATTTGTGATGAAAATTTATCATAATGGCTGTTTTCAGGTTAGATCCCTGTGGTATAATCTGCATTATACTGACTTATTTAGCAGTGTTTTATGCAGATTATGCCGTAGTTGAGTGGATGGTCATACCAACTATGTCCACTAGGTTTGTTATTTTATTTTAAAATAATTTTTATATTGTGAACTGGAGTAATATGATTCAGAATAGTAAATTCAGTTTCTAATCAAAATTGTAGGTTTATTTTCATGCACAGTATCGTGACTATTCATGCGTGTTACACAATGTGTTTTTTTTTTTTAAAGATAAAGATTAGACATTCCTCTAATTGCATCTTTTACATCATGAACATATTTTAAGTGGTATTGTAATAATATGTTCTGGGGTTAATTTTTTGAGAGTCTTACATTATAGTTGTATTGAATCTACGCGAAATACATTTAATTTTTGAAGAAAAGTAGTTTTTTTTTTGAAGCAAATGAGAATTGCCAAAAACTTTTAAATCTAATCAGAAAAAATCAATTTAAGTCCCAGAATATATATATATATATATATATATATATATATATATATATATATATATATATATATATATATATATATATATATTAGGACTCGACCGATGCATCGGCGCCGATGGTTCAACAATTTAACCATCGGCATCGGCATCGGCAGCCGATGCTAAATTGCAGGAAAAATCGGCCCATCGGCCTTAAAAACATCGAAAAGCCGATGGAATTGGCCGATGTTTTTGAAAAAAAAAAAGACTTTTGATGTTTTACCTTTTAATACAAAGTAAAGGCTGTTTTCATATAAAATTGTTTACTAAATTTCAGTATGAATTTCTATTTTAGTCACCCCTGAAAGAGTTTTTAATACCGCATTCAGGTACCTAACAAGTTAATTATTGCGTTGTTTCTTGCTGCTGGATGTATGTATCTCTCATAAGTATGTATCTTCAAAATGGTAAACTGTAGAAGGATAAGTTTTCGCATGTGGGGTGTGCGTACGTTCCAGTTGTGCACTTCCCTTTTTGTTTTCAATCGGGTGTTCTGAAAAGCCTGTTTACTCATTGTTTGTGGCTATTAATTACTTATTTCAATGCAAAACTAATATAGCGTCTCAGACTGATGGTCATTTGGTGATATATTGCCGAATAGGAGATCATGGAAACAAATATGAGATGGCGAAACCGGTTTTTGTGTCATTTTGTTAGATTCCCGTTGAGCCGACGGTAATTTTTAATTTTTCGATATTTGTAATATAAATCACAGTGATGTAGTCTTTTTCTGTATTGCTTCGGCGGAGTTACAAGTTTGGGGCTTGTCGAAATACATTTTGGGTCCCTATTTCTCTATCACAGAAGTTGTAAAACATTTATCATTTGCATTTTTGTAACTCCTGCGATGCCCCTATGGTTATGGGGCCTCTCGTGCAATTGCAACATTTGCTGTATTTTAAATCCGCCACTGCACGTCAAAACAAATTTGGGTGCAACTTTTGAAAGGGTTTATTCTCAATGTTTATGATTATTTTGATTTCTATTTTTTACGACTATTTTTTGAATTTCCGAGAACACTTGCGTGCCCCTCCTCCCACTCTCTCAATTTCTGAAATTAAACTCTAGTTGTACTTTCGAGTTGTTTAAAACTAACACCATTCATAAAATTAGAGATTTTCTTTTTCAAACTTTATCTATTGTTTAGACAGAATTTAGAGCATTAATGTAAGAAATTGATTAAAGACGTTTTGAAAGGTGATATAATTCGGAAATCGAAGGGACTTTTGAATTTTTTCTTCGGAATTGCTGAAATAAATTCAGAAACTCTTCCGAGGCATTGATTTTAGCGGTTCTGTACTAAACAAATTAGGCCGAAGTGTAAGTTACAGCAAAATCAGAGGGTGACCCCCCTCCCCATTTTGTAATGCGCCATCTTTTTTGTATCATTAATAGCGATCGATTTTTTTTTTCTGTTGTAAGAAACTATTTTTATGTATTTATATAAAATCAATGAATAAGTTATTTTCGTTTTTTATGCAAAAGTTTCAAGGATTTTCTACTATGCAATTTTTAAAATTTCAAAAAAATATTGTTAAATTGAACAATTTAATTTGAACTTGTTTGTAAAGCTTCATAAAAGATTAAATAATCAAATTGTTCAGTATTATGTGTGCCAACATCATATCAAGTAGTATATATATTCAGTTATTAACTTGGTGTAAATATTGAGTTTGTTTATTGTAGCTGCATTTTAAGAGCCTCGCTCTTTTCGTGGCTATTTTTTTTTCCAGCAAAATTTATGTCACTGTTTTAGTTTTTTGAAAAATGCAAAATTTTCTATTCATAAATTTTAAATAAGTATAAAAATTCCTATTATGATTTAGTATTGTAATTTATATGTTAACTTATTTGGTTAATTTGATGACTAAAAAATGCCTACGTGCAATCTTTCCAATTTAATTGCGTAATTTGTTGAGGGTTTCATAGTTTTATTCTTAATTTTTCTTTTGAATGATTTAACAACATAATTTAATGTTTTTAAACTATGTTTAGTGGACCTAAATCCATACATCATTACAATATTACTGAAATCTTAGTTATATGTTCAATTAAAAAAAAACAAATCAATTGGTTATTAAACAGTCTCTTTGTTTTTTTTTTCCTTTTTTCTTTCTTTCTTTCTTTTTTTTTTTTTTTGACTGTTGTTCTTTCTCTTTCATCATACAGCAGTCAAAAAAGGAGAAGCATAACTACACCCTATACAGATTGTACGTAGTACGATCCAAAAGTTCGGGGACAAGCTGTGTAAAACCTTACCTAGAATAGTTCACATTACAGAAGCACATCCACCTTCAAAAGGTTACCTTGAGGGACTATGTACTTCTGCCAGTGTTCATATAACTTTTAGAAACTCTCCTGGAAGCCATTTTTCGCTACCTTCTATGATGCAGCGTTATCTTCTCCTGACGGAAGAAAGCGGCATCCATGCAAATGTTTTTTTGCTGAGAACAGGTAAAAGTCACACGGAGCTAAGTCCGATGAAACGTTATGTTAATTGTTTGTCATTTTAGAGTACTGACCAATCGAACCGTGCATCCTCAGCATGAAAGTCGCCTTCTTCCCCACGTTTAAGTTAAAGCAGCAGCGCAAGAGGCCTTACAGGAGTTTGCGAAAAATGTCTTCCTGGATTATTTCTAAAAGCTATACGAACGTTGGCAGAAGTGCATAGTCGTCCAAGGTGACTATTTTGTAGATAGATGTGCTTCGGTAATGTGAACTATTCAAGGTTTTATACAACTTGTCCTCTAACTTTTAGATCATACTACTTACGTATGAGTTTTTTAACTTACTATTTCATAACGTTTTTGAGTGACGTAAAGTTTACGCGCATGAAGACATCACAAGAGAATTTGCGATAATTAGCTGAGAAGGCATTCAAAATGGATATTTCGGTCATCTACATGTTCTTAGGTACATATGCATGTACAGATGTGCCGGAAAAACTTGTGAAGTTTAAATTGTGTGATTGTAAAATAGAAATTTAGGTCAAAATCTGATTTTTTTTTTTTTTTGTGATTACAATTCCTTATTCGTTGAAAGGAAGTAAAGTGAAATGAATCAATGATCCTTTAAATCCCTGGCAATTTTATCAATTTATTTCTGTTTGATTTTTTTTTTTTTTTTGCCATCGGCAATCGGCCATTTAGAGGAAAACAATCGGTCATCGGCCATCTTTGAACAATCGGCATCGGCCCATAGGCCAAAAAATGCCATCGGTCGAGCCCTGATATATACATATATATATATATATATATATATATATATATATATATATATATATATATATATATATATATATATATATATATATATATTAGGGTGGTCCTTATTTTTGAAGTTGTAGATATTTTACACGACGCCCCCTCAATTTGCTCCATTATACAAATAAATGATCCTTGCAAAATTTGAAGTCAATCCATGAATATTAACACGTGCCCCTAGGGCCCCCTTTTTTGAGTTTTAAATTAAAAATTGCGGATTTTCTCATTTTTATGTAAAAATGTTCCTAGGTTTCATATTTAAAATAATTTTGAACCTTAATAAATGTTGCTGCTTCCAGACCGTCCATTCTCTCACTTTCATTCTATAAAATTTTACATATTACACAGGGTACATGTACACCAATGGCCTTGGGTCAGGCATACGGCTATTCGCGCTCGTTTCAAACCAAGCGGCAGGGGAACATTTCTTTCCACCAAGATGGACACAAGGGATTCTAAAGGTCATTAATGAATGGCCTAGGCCTGTAATGAATGATTTTTGACAACAAATTGCCTCCTCCAGGCTTTGGGGGTGTTGATTTAGAAATTTTTTTGTGTATGTAATAGGTGTGGCAAATAGGGTCACTAGGTTTCCATGCAATAAATATAAGTAATGACAATTATATTTTAATTTGCTGTTCTTTAGTTATATACTTAAATGTTTATGCATTCTTATCATTTAAATTTTGAAAAATATTCGATTAGCCTACCATAAAAATAAACTCTATTTTCCATATCTAAAATATGAATTTAAAAAAATTCCAGATCGGAATAATGTAAAAATTTATACTTTAAACTGTCTTCTATTTCAGTACACAGTCCTTTATTATCATCAAATTCCTCTTTCAATTCACAAGATTTAGAAACCAAATGGGTATCTAGCCTAACTCATTGAACCTTTTTTCTATATCTGGTCTACCACAACGCTAAAAAGCTTGACAACTATTGAGATCTGCTCGCATTTCATCAATGTTAGACAAATATCATATTAGGGGCAAAGATTCTGCTCATTTATTAACAGCCTATGTAGATGCAGTAAATTTAAATCGAAATAACCTTATGCTCAATCGTACATCCCTTAAGAGAGCAAGAGAAAATCTTCGAGAGGTAAAATCAGATTTCATTAATTTAAATTTAGATTTTTTAGTTATTCCCTGGTTTCAAAGCTACATTCAGATGTAACTGGAAAAAAAACGCTGATAGGCTTACCATGATAGCTTCAGGTTCCAATGTTGAACAGCTAATCAGAATTTCTGAGATATTTCTTCAGTTGTATATGATATCTTAGATGATTATGTTTATTGCTAACTGTTCAAGCTGTAGTGTTTTATACAGCAGCTTACAACACCAGCCGTATGAATTGCATGAACTTTTTTAGAGCAAAAGCTGAATGGTGATATATTGCAATTGTATTGCTATCATCATGCACTTGAAATCGTACTGCAGAGTGTCTTTAAAGAAGTTCTTGCCTTTCTTAGTTCTAGACTCGATATTCCATTATTTAAGCGCTTGAAAATTCAAAAATTACACATACCACTTAAATTCTAAAAGAAGAATTTGATGACCTATTATTGTTCATAGAAAGCGGAATTAAGAAATATTACAGAGAATTCTCATAACGTATAATAATATTTCTTGGTGAAGTCCTCCCTCCTACATTGATATGTTTTCGGCAACCTGGAGCTTATCCCTGACCCCAGAGGGATGGCAAAAGGAATTTCTTGTTTGAAAATTTATATATTTAGGAAGCAACTTAAATTGACACTACATGAAGAGATTGCTCGTAAATGCTGTTTTACAGTTAAATGTTGTATGAAGATATAGTTTTTCGCAGCAACCCATTCTAGGCCTTTTAAATTAATATGTCTAGTGTCTAAAAAAACCTGCAGCTTACAAAATGATGACAAACATGCAGCAGAAGCAGTGATTGAAAAACTCATAAATCACTTATGGTACTTAGGGGATGAACTAGTAGCTTTGTCCATATTGGATGAAGGAATTAACTTTGAAGATAGGAAAAGACTTCTTCAGAAAAATGCTTGCTGAATAGGAAGACGTGTCTGATGACTGTATAAAAAATTTCAAATGACAGTAGATGATTTGGAATACTTTCTTAGTAAAGATCTTCCTCTTTATAAAAATCAAATACAAAACAATAAAACTGTTTGATAAGTTACAAACACCAAAAGATGTTTTCCTATTTGATCCTGATTCATGGCAAAATGAAGATTAAGCTATTTAAAGGGAAGAGATATCGTTAAAATGCTGAAAGTTGTGAATGATACAACTGAAAGAGGAGCACAATTAATCGAATAATTTCACAATCAATTTACCAAATATGAGTCACAAAAGCAATTTAGGATTTTACAGACACTCCAAGACTATCGGGAAAAAAATGCACACGAATGAGATACATTGAGAAAAGCGTACAATTAAGGTAAAGTTTCTAAAGCAATATTTCATTCTTATTCAATGTAAAAAATGTAAAATCTTTAGACGATATGAAGTAATTAAAAAGATTAATTTTAGTGCTACCTCGCTGTAAAAATATTTTGCAAACATATGAGAAATGATGTATGGGGTCTGAAGTAAAAACTCGAATATTTGTGGGAAAATTATCAAAAGTTTTAAAGTTCAATGTCTTAGGAGCACGTGTTATTATTGACCGATCGAGTTCAAATTTTGCACCGATTACTTTTTATTATAGTGTTACAAAACTAGGGGGCGTCACTTGTTGAATTCCGGAAAATTTTTTTTCCCATATAAATAAGGACCAACCTAATATATATATATATATATATATATATATGTATATATATATATATATATATATATTTTAGAACACAGTATTATTAGTCATCAATTTGTTATAATCTTTTACATTATAAGTTTATGGCCTTTTTGAAAATAAAGGTATTGTTTCAATGTAAAAAGACAATATTGAAAGCAAACCCACTAGCATGGCAAGAATTACCTGGGTGTTGGGGGGGGGGGGGGGAGAGGTGATAATATATCCTACATCATGGTTTTCAAAAAAAAAAAAAAAAAAACTTTTTTTTTTGAAAAGGACTGACTCTTGGCTTTAGAAGAATTTATAGAATGTAAGGTTTTGAGTGATTATTTTTCTCTTAAAAATGAAAAAATCTTTTTTATTCAAAATTTAATGAATAAGATGATTGTACTTTGACTTTGAGTTGTTTAATCTAAAATTTTCAATTTAATATTTCTTGTAAATAAAAATTAACCCCCAAAATAATTTTTTTGTTCATTGTGCTGATTGTTATTTAAATTTAATGTTTTTTCCCTTCTTTTTCAGTTTATGGGGAGCATTTAATGTGGTTTGTTTCAATACTATTGTTTTTCTGTTGATCATGTCACATCTGAGAGCAGTTTTTTCAGACCCTGGAATTGTTCCATTTCCTGATAATAACTTGGATTTTTCAGATATGCATAGTGGCATAGGTTCACCTGTACATAAGGTGACAATTTTTTATTTTTGTGTTAAAAAATAAATGCATGTTTGAAAATGACTGCTACTTATTTTAAAACAAACCAATTTTGTTCATTGTCTAGAAATAATCTGACAATTTTGTTCTGATTTTTGATGTAGGTAAGTTTAGCTAGCTGCAATGCATTTCTGTATTTGCAATGCTTTGAAATGTTCTAGAGTTTAATATCAAACTAGAAAATCTAAAACTTCTTGTTAATACTTGCAGTTTGTATTTCTTCCAAAAATGAAATTTTGCATATGTATTCTTCTTAATTATAGGGTAATTCCGCAAAAATGTGTACCTGTATTGGCTAAAATTTCAAGCTCAATCAATATTAATTATTATGCATTATTTTAGAGATAACATTCTTAGTGTTTAAATCTGGTGAAACATTTTTCAAGATGGATGCCTTGCATAGAATAATTACTGCTTGTAGATCTTACGCAATAACATGTAAATTTAAACTATTAAAGCATTCAAGAAATGCGACTTCTAATTTTTTAAGCGTACATTTGATATAAATAATTTTTTTTATATTTTGAAATTTCAGTTTCTTGTATTTCTTTCATTGGATTTTTATTTTGTGCTTGTTGAGCCTAATTTGAATTCTGTGTTGAACGACCTGTTACATTCGTCACAAAATGTCGTATTTTCTCTTCCACACTTTTTAAAGGACTATAAAAGGAAAAATTTCTTTTATCCTCTTCCCAACCTACCTAAAATGCATTTAAAATGTTAAATGTTTATTAAAATGTTTAAACAATTAGTTATCAGCGTGACGAACGTAACAAATCGATTGTGACAAACATAATAAACATCTTTCAAATGTTTAGTTCAATACAAAATAAATTAAATGTATATTTTGAAATAATTTAATTTTTTTTAATGCTACTGCCAAATATTTTGTAGTTTTTGCAACAATTAACTTGATTTTTTAACACATATTTGTAGAAGTTTCCTGTATTGTATTTTATGGAAAAAATAGGAACTCAAAAAAAAAAAAAAGAGTTAAAGCAGAGCAAGAATAGCAGGTAGACAAAAAGAAAATGACAGGGAAAAGCAGCAGAGCTTATGTGAATATTATAGCACATATGTTTACTAAACAAATTAATTAATAAAATCAAGAAGATTGAGAAATCAAAAGTGAGGTCAAGAGATGAGAATCAATTGCAGGGAAGCTAGTAAACAAACTTTGTATAGAGTTGTAAACCAATGCAACTTCCCCTTTCTCAACAGGCTAAGTTTACGGAAAGATTCAAAAAGCATGCTCTTCCAAGTAGTCCCAGGAAAAAATAGGCTCTTATATGTTATTAAATAATGACAATATTAGAATTGCTGTGGCATAAATGATAGTATACAAAAGTTCCTTTAAGAAGTCTTCTTGAAAAAACAATCCTTACCATTGATTTTGCTTTCGTAAAGAAGATAACATTTCTTGATAGTTTTCTGGTAAAAAAGCTCCACTTGTGAGGGATTAAAAAAAAAGTTTGTTGTGAAGACTCACAATAGAAGTAAAACTTTTATCTTTTCTTTTTTCTTTTACATTCTAAACTCATTTTGCTCGTACTTTTTCTCTCATGCCAAGCTCTTGTTCTTTCTGCGCCTGACTTAGGCATATTCACATGATGATTGTATATTTTTATGAAGAAAATAAATTATAAACTCTAAGAAAACTAAAATTATTCGAAATTTGCCTTTTAACTGTTGCCAAAAACAATAAAAAATAATAGTAATAAAAAATTAAATTTTGATAATAAAAGTTATCAAACTAAATTCAAGACAAAATCTTAGCAATATGAATTAACCTCTGAAACGGATGACTTGACTTGAATCAAAGAAATTCTCGAAAACTTGCATTATTTGCATTTAAAGTGACTAAAATCCAAATATATGCTTACTTTAACCTTGAAATTAAATTTTTAATTTTATTAACAAAACTTAATTTACAAATAGGGGTAACACTCCCAGTAATTAGCAGGTCACCAGTTATTGGCACTTCCAACAAAAATGTCCTAAATAAAGATTCATATCCAATCTTTCAAAAGTAGAAGGCTATGTACCAACTGGATGTACATTTACTTTAAAGATTATAACTTTAATTCATGTTACTAAATGGTAGCACTGCGTAGGAAAGAGAAACAAGTATGGCTTGTTTCAAATCAGCCATTTTTGTTGTAAAAGCTTCTCTGGCTTAAGGGAAACATGCCCATCAATCAATTAAAATCTGACTTAAAATATACCGTAAAATCCCGAAAGTAACCCCCCCCCCCATTTTCAAAACAAAACTTGTTGATTTCAGAAAAAGGGGTTATAATCGAGATTTTTCTAAAAAAAATGAGCCAAAATAATTGTTTTTAGTAGTATTAATTTTAGAGTACAGAAAAGAAATAATAAGTAAATAAGAGTTAATAATAATGAAGAGAGAGAGACATTAATTAATAAAAACATGTCATAATTTTCTAGTAGTAATAAATTGCATGAGGGCGCCATTTTTTTTTTTGAAAGAAAGGATTTTGCACATTAAGTTGGCAAAACCTCTATAATTTATCGCTTAAAAATTCATTATGTACTGAATGTAATAAGATTACAGTAAAAGAAGCAAAATCTTAACGTTCTTGTTTCAGAATAGAAGCAAATATCGCAATCACGGCCGCAAATTCGTCACGAAGATCGTCATTTCGAAAACTGAGCTTTACAAAGTTTGCAAACGCAAACACAGACAAATCTCTTACTCGATTTGGTAAAATTTACATTTCTGAGAATCCTAAACTCGTTCAATTACATTATTTCTCCTTTAAAAAAGGTTATTTTTAAGTTTCGCGCTACTTTTTAAGCAACACATTTCCAAAATGGCGTCACGTTTTCAAAATGGCGCCGTGTTGAAGATCGTTCAGTTTCACAAATCAGAATAAAAATGCTCCTTCCAAAATGAATAAAAAGCAGTATAATCGTATAAATTTCTTTTGTGATACTTATGAACAAAAAAAAGGCGCCCTTGCATCAAAAGGAGTCTAGACATTTTGAAAGGAATAAACCGGAGACCTTTTTTTTCCTTTTTTGTTTAAATCATTGTGTTTTCTTTCTTTCTTTCTTTTTTTTTTTAGAAAAGCAAAACTCCACATGGAGGGAGAAACTAACCCTTTGTAAATGCTTTCCAAGTAAAGCAGAAAATGTTATCCCTTTTTTTCAGGGAGTGGCAATTGAAGTTGATCCGAAAATTTTCAGGTGAAGGGGGGGGGGGTATATTCAGGATTTTAAAGTGATTTCACTTTCCACAAAAAGGGGGGGGGGGCTATAATCGATAGGGGGGTTACTTTCGGGATTTTACGGTATTTTAAATTTTGGGTGTCAAAAGTTTTGTTTAGTTGAAAGATGTTCCTTTGAGTGGGTAGAAGTAAATTTTTGTCTCTTTTTGGGTTTTTGAAGAAATGATGGATGGGGCCATTTAGTGATGCTTCAGTTTTGCTAATCCCCAGTAATTGGCACATGCGTTTCTAGTCCCTAACGTGTTGTGCAATGTGTCACTAGTTTGATGCCTGATACTTTTGCAGCAACAATATTATATGGGTTCTACGATTGATTTGAATCCTCTAGAATCTACTGCAGCGGTTCCCAACCCATGGGCCGCGGCCCACAAGTGAGGCAAGAACCGAGTGGTACTGGGCTGTAGACACTGGTCGAGAATATGGACCAAGAAAAATGAATCTCGGGGTCTTAATTTCCGTGTTTTTAAATTTTAAATTCATTTTTATTAGTTGTATCGTCACTCAAAAACTATCCCTGACTTCTAGCCAATAAGTAACTTTAAGATTAAGATATTTCATATTTCTTACAAACTGTCCTCTATAATTGAAGATGAAATCTAATGAATCAGAAACTCCTTCAAAGAAAATTGCCAAATTAACTAGTATATGCTTCAAGCTTCAAGTTAAAAACTGGCATGACTAACCAGTGAATTCAAACACTTGAGGGGCTTTTCAATGACCTACCTATTTAAATGAGACTTTTCATTGCAGTTAAAAAAAAAAAAAAAATGTAGAAATGCATTGAATATTGCGAGTTATTCGAAACTAAAACTATCCAGTTTCAATGCAGATATCGACTCCCTCGTAGAGGAAAAGCAGCGTCAAAAATCCCATGGAGTCTTTTTGAGATGACTGATGACTTGTTTTTGAGTTTTCTTACAGCTATGCCAGCTAAGTGAATGCAATAAAGTTATTTTCTTTCTTAAAAATATTTTTGAAAGTTGTTTTTGTACAATATATCTATATCAGTGGTGCAGCATCCAGCATGAGGGGAGAAGGGGATTAACATCTCCATAACTCTCGATTTTAGCACACGTTCAATCCTAAAATACGGTACATCATTTACACTTAAAGACAGTTATGTGCAGATGCCCCACCGCCTCCCCAAAAGTGAATTTTGGCTGTGCAAGTGACATATAGTAGTTAGTGGGCCTAATGGTGTATTTTACAAAACTGCTGGGCCGCACAACTAAAAAGGTTGGGAACCGCTGATCTACTGTTAAATTTTTAAAAGAAACAACAAAAAACAAATATGTTTGGCCATCACAATCAGATATTGCGACTAGAGAACTGTTCCATTTTTTATGGTCCCTTTGAATCATCTCATCATTCAAAGGGACCTTGGGGTTCCTTTTTATGTGAAAACGGCTATAATTCGTGAAATCAAAACTGCATGCCGAATAATGAAACAGCAATAATATAATCTCAATAGTTTTTTCTATGTAATATTCCAAATTTTTATTTCTCCAAAATGTGTTTTAATGCCAAGATGTGTGATTTAACATTAATTTATGTAAAATTACCTACTTTAAATTAATATTAATTATATTTTTTTATGATGATGAAATTTGTACATAATCTAAAAATGAAAAATAAAGTGATTTTCCAGTTCTGTTAACGTGTGCCAATCACTAGATCACAAGGTGTTGTACACTGGGGCATCAGGTGCCAATTACTGGTGATTTTGATAACTTTTTATACATATGTTTTTATAAAAATATGTATTAAATATCTTTGCTTTTAGTGAACTAAATAGATGCACATATGTGCATTCTTTGATACAAAAATATTTACAAGAAAATATTTCTTTTCTAAGAAATGAAAAAAGAGGTAAGTTTAAGAACAAACTCTTAAAGTGCCAATTACCGGGGTTGTTACCCTATTATCATTCATAATTATTTCTGGCTACACTTAAAAAACAACTACTCCATCACACAAAAATGCTGGGGATCAGAAAAGCAAAGCTCTCACATGAAAAGTTTCACTTCAAAACAGAGGAGAAAAAAAATAAATTTTGCACAAAGCCAATGAAAAAGCATTAATTTCATCCATGGCAAAAATTTGTTGATAGAAGTGTTAATTTTAAGACGAAGTATCAGTGCTTCCTTATTAATTAATATTTGAACTCATAACAGTCTAAAAGAACTAAACGAGTCTTCACTGTGACGAATGTAACTTCAGATTTATGTTCTTCATGGTTATGTTCGTATCGTCACACCTCATATTTTGAAGAAATATTCATTTCTGTTACATTATAAGAAAAATGAGTATTATTTTGCATGGAAAATAAGAGTTAAGCAATGAAAATTACGCATTGCACTGTTTTTACAATAATGTCCACCTAAACTTTAGAGAAATTATGAGCTGAATTTAATGTTGCAAATTCAAGGTTGCAAAAATGTTATGTTCGTCACACTATTGTAATTTATTTTCAAAAACCAATTATCGTGATTTTTACTGTATTTTATTTCATGAATATTGCACAAAAATGTTATTCTTTCACAAATTTCCACAAAACCACAAGTAAATGACTATTAGATGTTTAAAACTCATGTTATGCGACAAACCAGATTCTCTGAATGTTTTGTTCGTCATGATGAAGTGACCCTATATTGTAATTGTAAGAAAAAGCAAAATCATTCTGTACATTCCTGTCATGTAAGACTGGGTGGGGGGGGGGGAGGCAGTTAACAGGGTCAACTGAAGCCCCCTGGCTTTGAAAAGTATCAGTTTTTACATATTAGTATGTGTGATATTTGTTATTTTCCAATAAAATTTGCATTGAGCCTTCGCTCCCTCGAGAAAGTCAAAATGAGGTGCCTGATTCTTTTCTATGGTCTTACCTTATATTGCCTTAGGTAATGTTCATGAGGGGTTGAGGGTGTGGATGGTGGTATTGAAATTTTTAGGAATATTTTCTCTTCTCTTTGGAGCACTCTTGTTCTAAGGGGAATCTTCATGGTGTTTTGGGGCAGGGGTGTACCCTTGCCTTAGGTCCTTAGAGATGGAAAGGAAAGAAATCTTAAACCCTAACATTTTAGTCTCTGTATTTTTTTTTTTTTTGCAAGGCTTTATAAAGTAGATGAAACTTAAATCCTCTGGCAGTTCATGGGGGAACATCTTGCCTGTTTAATGTGCAACTTTGGGACTACTTAGCCTCAAATGGTTAACTTAGTGTCGATTTGTACGTATGGATACTTTAAAAAAAAACGGCTACTCTGTTTTTCAAAGAAATCCAAACAATCAAGTTGAAGTGTTTTTGTGAAATTTCTATAAATTGTCAATATGATCATTGAATTGTAAAACCATTAAATTATAAAATTTTAGAAAAAATAATTAACTTCTAAATAAATCACAAAATTGCATTGAAATTACTAAAAATATTGTTACATTTTGATTAAAATGCAATCTTATTCCTAGGAGGACTGGACAGTGTGCTCTCGTTGTGAGACATATCGCCCCCCTAGAGCTCATCACTGTCGGATATGCAGGCGCTGTATTCGAAGAATGGACCACCATTGTCCATGGTATGTATTTTTTTGTTCAAAATAAGCTGTTGCCAATCTCAACATTGCAATTAGGGTTATGAAAAGCCTAGATTACCTGTAAAGTTTATTACCTATACGACTTATAAAAAGCCAAAATTACAAAAAGTCATTGACAACCACCCGATGCATAAGTTTGTAATCTTTCTGCATTGGTTGTAAAAGTAGATTTGTTTTTAATTCCCACATTTTGTTACAAAGTAAGTAAATAAAATTTGCTTTTGTTTACATAAAAAATTTAGTTAAAAAATTTAAGAACTTTTTCCAAATCATTTATAGAGAATGTTTCAAATGCTGTAAAATAAAATTTTGAGCTGTCAGTTTTTATTTGTTTTTGTTATTACAGTAGAGTCTTGAAAATCCGAGGTAATTGGCACTCACGTCTCCTCAGATTACTGAAAACTCAGATTATCCAGAAAATTCTTCCAGATTTAAAACTTACACTATTTGGACAACATAAGGAAGAGGATGACTTCCTTGTATCTAGAAAATTAAGTGTAATCTTCATGGAAAAATTTATCACTCAGATTTCAAAATAAATTTCCATTTTAATTTTGTCTAAATAAATTTTGGCTTTAGACTTTTACGATGTCCGTATGTATTTACGTGTAAAAATTTGTTGGCAATTAAAACATGTATTTTGACTTTGCCCGAATCCATTTCAACGAGTGTGGTGGAAAAGTACTTTAATATGTGGGGAAAATTTAGGATGAGTCCTCCATTAGGTGGAGTGACAAAACGGAACCACCAACATCAAAAACAAAATTAAACAGTCAAAGTTAAGAAAAAAAAATTAGGCCGATCTTATTTAAAGTGTTTCCGCAAAACTGCAGGACGTCTCAATGTTTGGTGCTTTCTTAGAATTTGAAGGAAAAAATGACTTACCCCAGCGATGTTATCACAAAAAAAAACACACGTCACATGTATTGGCAAACGTTACACATCAATCCGACCAGCATTTACACAAAGGTCGTGAGAGCTCTTGCAATATGGATTAGAGATTCTCATGGCACATAGAAAGGATTTAAAAATTAAATTGCATGTAAAAAAAAACAAAAAGTAGGTTAAGTTTTTAGGTCCAGTCTACTGAAGCGATTCAGATTTAGGCCTAAGAGGATGGATGAACTTCGCATATGTAAAATGTTGCGAGTTCATTAAGAAAAAAAAACAAAGGCTAAAAAAAATTATCGCTGCAGTTTAGGCAGGGAGGATGATATCAACGCCCATGGAACTGGCGGCAATGTATCGTCGTTGGACGGTGACCACATCCTTTAATCATCAAAAAATGGTGGTGGTGGTACTGGAACAAAATGCCTTCTGTCGATCACACATCTAGCTTTTTTTTTTAATCGCATCTCCAGATGCAGATAACTTCCAAGCAATTAGAACGAATAACAGGATTGGAAACTTTATACGGCGTGACAAACTTCCGTTTTTTGTGTAGTGGTAACCAATACAACGTGGACGCAACCATTTTTCTGTCGATCACTTCTTGGCTATCATATTTTGGAAGGAATCTTCAACTAACACATCATTTGATACGATTAACGGGGCTAAACTGCTCCTGGGTTGTTATGTTTTTATGTAGCAGCTCATAGGCAGCCGATGGGTTGATATTCATCATCCCCTCCATCATTTCATTCTTCCACCACTGGTAAGTCCCGCCTCAAAAGCCACTTCTATCCTTTTTGAAAAAGTCACCATCAACTCCCTCCGAAATGGCGAAAAAATTCGTTGTAAAAACTCACAGGGTCGCGTGAAAACAATGTATTCAGGCGCGGCGTCGTTATTGGGGCCAATGGGAAAGCAGAAAAATTACATCACCGAACGGTGACCAGCCAATGATCTAAAAGGTGGCAAAACAACAACCTAGAGGGAAGAAGAATCAAAACATGGCTGCCAAAACCTCCAATGACGGCATTAAATAACCGAAAATCAGAAAATGCAAAACTTAGGGAAAAAATGTGAATCGACGCAAATATAATATATGTGATTACTATATCGCAACGACCTTTCCATGACCTCTGTATGCATGTGTGTGTGTTCTTATGTATCTTGGTTAGCAGAAAAACTGTTAGTTGCATAATGGTTTCGTATTCAAATATGCAACTCATATGGCATCAAGTTGTGCACTTTTTTTATTGCTATTAAATCTTCCAAACGGCTTGTTAACATGTTTTTTTTATGGCAAGTCGATGTCAATTTTACGTTTTGAGTTACTATCTCCAAGGCATTTCTTAATCCATATCTTGTAGATGATGAATGTTTCATACCACTTGTGGCTAGTGTTGTTGAAACCAATTTCATTCAATGTTTTGATTTTATGTATTTTTATTTTTACACTGAATCTAGTTAATGAGTTTTACTGTGCAACAAAAAAATTTTGTTTTCAAATTTTAATGAAAATTAGTTTTTTAGCTACTAAAAAAATTAACTTGAACTAGAAATGAAGCACCTCGGATTAAGCGGAACCTCGAATTTTGGAGAGACTACTGTATTTTCTATATTTCGTTGAGCTTTATTTATAATCAATAGTAAAACAGTCATAATAATTGAAAATTATTTCAAACAGTAACAAAACTAAATTAGTAAAATTTACATTTTAAAAGAGTTGAAAACAAAGTTTGGTATCATTGAAAAATAAAAGAAAAAAGGATGCAAGGCAACTTTAGTAAATCAACTTGAAACAAAAGAATAAATTTTATTGCCCCTTTTCAATTACATTAGTTTTTAATCTTTGAGAATTTGATTCTTAAAAAAAGATTTTGAAGTGAGAATTGTATCTGTGCCTGTGCAATGAGAATTGTATCTGTACTAGACTAGATACAATATGTTATACAAAATTGATGTTTTCATAAACTTAGATTATGTTCCATTACATTATAATTTTATTGGATTATGTTTACTTTTAAGAAATTTATACTTTATTAAATTTTTAGTAGATGAGAAACACAATATAACTATACCTTTTGTTACTATTGATAAACTATACCTTTCTGTTAAAAAAAGTCTAATATTGCTATTACATTTTTTAACGTAGCATCAGTAGTGTAGTCATTTGGGGAAGACATCCTCTCACTTTTTTATTTTTACTCAAATGACCTCCACTTATTCATTTCATTTCTTTTAGATTTCAATAAATTTATCCTACAACCCCCCCCCCCCCTCAGCTTTATTTCTAATACAGTCAAACCTCCCAATAGTAGACACTGTCAGGACCAAAGTTTTTGTCCGTTAACGGGGAGTGTTCACTATTGGGGAGTCTGAATTTACGATGTCATTTTAATTTTGTATTTTAAACCTACACATACAGCATAATAGTTCTAAATTAAATTGATGAGTATTGCTTATATTAGTGAACTTAACTAATAAGTAAATAATCTGCTGAATCTTTCGGGAAAATAAAATAGGAAGGCATTTGTGTGAATTGTTTCTTCTAACTGAACAAAACCAGTCAAGCACAATGGAATCAATGTCATTGATTTTCAACACCTTTTTTGTTTTAGATTCTAGCAAAATGTAGTGTAATCGGCTGCTTTTCACTTGATCTGGCAATACAATGCCGATTCTTCAACAGCGTCTGGTGAGAAAGGACATGGAGCTGACACTCGTCTCCCAAAATCTAGTAGGAAGGGGGGGGGGGATGCCGTTAAGTTACACAAGAGTATTTCTTCTCTCCTATGCAAACTGATAAAGCAAGGAACTGTGTAAAAGGAGAAAAAAAAATTTCTTTTGCTTTTTGCTGGAATTTCATGCATGAAATGAAAACAAAACTTTCATAAGCTTCGACTAAAAAATTCGACTTGAATGGCTCCTGTTTTCATAGAAAGAGGTGTTAACCCTTTTATCGGTACTGATTAGCCCCAGAACATTGTAAAGGAGTAGAAAAAATGCTTGTCACAATAGCAGTGCCGAGTAAAAGCTTACCAGACACAGAAAATAAAATGAAACTCAGCTGATTTACTGTCCGTTAACGAGGAGTGAAATACACTGTACGCCCATCTCGAGGGTCTGGGGATTCAGAAACTGTCCGCTAACGGGGAGTGTTCGCGATCTGGGAGTGTCCGTTAAGGGAGGTTTGACTGTATTACATCACAGCCAAGCATTTTGTGAGCATTGTAATCTTAAAAATTGATAGTTTTATTTTCTACTTCCAAGAACTTTCTTTTTATATATATATATGTACAAAATTTCAAATTTTATATCAAGTAGTTTAAAACATCTTCAACTGCATGATAATATATTTTCCAGGATAAACAACTGTGTTGGGGAACTTAATCAAAAGTATTTTATCCAGTTTTTAATATTTGTTGGTACGTATAAATTATGTTTTTTTTTTTGAGATTCTTTTCTTTCAAAATAGAAATACTGTACAGATTTAGCTATATTGTATATAAACAATAAAGAAAAAAAGAATAAATTAACATGCATATGTCAACAACAGGGCCGGATTTGGAAGTGTGGAGGCCCCGGGGCGATGAAGGAGTGGAGGCCCCTAATCAGGGTTCGAAAAGATCATCCTATTTTGAAAATATCCGATACCTTGATATATATCCGAATATTTTGATATATATGTATATATCCGATATTTTCGATTAGCACTTTAATAGTAAATACATCCTGAATTACTGCTATTTATTTTTTATATTATTATTCAAGGGGTCAGTTATTATAATGGGAGATTTTAATTTTCCAGGAATTGATTGGAATAATTTTACCATAGTAATAGCAGAGAAGAGGAATTTTGAAAAGTAATTGGTGACTGTTTTTTAGATCAAAATGTAACTCAGAGTACTCGACAGGACGTGATTTTGGATCTAGTTTTCTGTGATATGGAAGGTTCTGTTCAGAGGTTATGTGTAGGGGAACACATTGGAGACAGTGACCACAACAGTATTAGGTTTGGGATTAAATTTGACACGCACAAAGTAGAGAATTTTAGGTTTGTGCCCAATTTCAGAAATACTGATTTTGTGGCACTTAGGCAGAGTTTGAAAGCAATTTTTTCTTCGAGATTGGACAATAGCGATGTGAATCTTCAGTGGGCAGAGTTTAAGGAAAAGCTAGCGAAAACGGTTGAGGATCATGTTTCTTTTAGGAGAAAGGGTGTCAACACTAAAATTTGGCCAATGTGGTTCTCCAGGGAAACTAAAGAGGCTCTAAATTACAAGCAAGCTGCTTTTCATAGGTTTAGGGAAACTGGTCACAGTGCAGATAGGCTCCAGTATTGTAAGGCAAGACGTAAATTTAAGTATTTGGTACGGATTCAGAAAAGAGAGTTGGAGCAAAGACTGGCAGATAACATAAACAGGAATCCCAAGAGGTTTTTTACATACGCTAATTCAGGGAAAGTACGAAATAGTCATATTGGGCCACTGGTTGATGAGCACGGAATTTTAACTCAGGACGATAGTGATATTGCTACTGTTCTTAATAACTTTTTTTCGAGTGTTTTTAACGATAACTGTATCTCAACAGTTGACACCAACAAGACACAAGCTATAGTACAGCTTGTGAACTTTGTATTTTCCAGGGATGACATTTTACTTCATTTGAAAAAAATTAAAGAGACTAAGGCTCCGGGACCTGATAATATTTATCCAAAAATTTTAGTTGAATGTGCGGAGGAATTAGCACATGTAATCGTAAATATTTTCAATGCTTCTTATAGCTCGGGGACAGTGCCAGAGGACTGGAAGCTGGCTAACATTACACCGCTCTTCAAGAAAGGATCTAAAGGGAGTGCTTGAAATTATAGACCTGTGAGTTTGTGAGTTTAACTTCGGTGGTTTGCAAAATTTTTGAAACACTGATAAAAATTAAGATAGTAAATTTTCTAGAGACTAATAATCTATTGACTAATTTTCAGTACGGTTTCAGGAAAGGTAAATCTTGTGCAACTTATTTATTACATTTCTATGACAAAGTTACCATGGCTTTGGACAATAAAAAGCCTGTAGATGTTGTTTACTTTGATTTTCAAAAAGCTTTCGATAAGGTACCGCATGTTGCTCTACTTAGCAAATTAGCTGATATAGGAATAGGAGGGAAAACTTTCATTTGGGTAAAAAAACTGGCTGACCGGAAGGAAACAAAGGGTAGTTGTAAGGGGAAATTATTCTGATTGGAGTGAGGTTTTAAGCGGGGTTCCTCAAGGATCCTGTTTTGTTCATTGTTTTTATGAACGATATTCACAAAAATATTTCTGGGAACATGAATTGTTTTGCTGATGATGTCAAAGTTATGGGGACTGTAGAAAATGAAGAACAAGCAAAACAGCTGTAAGAGGATCTAGATCATATTACGGAGTGGGCTGATAAATGGGGTATGGCTGTTAATGTTGGGAAATGTCAAGTGCTACATTTAGGGCATGGAAATAAGTGTACAAGTTATTATCTGCAAGGTTCAATCATTAGTCAGGCAGACAAAGTTACTGATCTGGGGGTCTTAATAAGTCAGGATTTCAAGTTTAGCCAATAGTGCAGCATTGCTAGTAACAAGGCCAATAAGATGCTTGGGTTTATCAATAGATCTATTTCAAACAAATCTAAAGAAGTTCTTCTGCCCTTATATAGAAGTTTGGTAATACCTCATTTGGAGTATGCTGTTTTGATCTCCTTATCTTAAGAAAGACATTAATGTATTGGAAAGGGTTCAAAGGCGAGCTACAAGGCTAATAAATGGACTTTCTCATTTAGACTATGATTTCAGGCTTAGAAGGCTAAAAATGTACAGTCTTGAGCAAAGAAGAGACCGAGGGGACATGATTCAGTTGTTTAAATTTATTAAAATGAAAGATGTTACGGGCTGAAGTTTAGCACTGAAAACAGGACAAGGGGGCATTGTTTTAAGCTATTTAAATCTCAGGCTAACATGGATGTTAGGAAAAATTATTATTTTAGCAGGGTAGTGGAACCTTGGAACAGTTTACCAGAAGAGGTGGCAATGAGCAAGGGAGTAGATAGTTTTAAGAGGGCCATTGATCTTCACTGGGGATTGTAAATTGACTAGGACCAGTCTAGCTGGGCCCAGAGCTTGTTGCTGGTCGTCACTTTTGTATTTGTATTATTATAAGTTATAGACTTAAAATTACTGTTTCTTATTTATATCTAAACATACATTTCATTTCAAAAGTTATGTCCTTTTAAGGTTATTTTCATATGATATTTAGAAATACATTCTTTGTAAAAATACAAAAAAAAAAAAAAAAAAAAAAAAAAAAAAAAAAAAAAAAAAAAAAAAAAAAAAAAAGGGGGGGGGGGGAGAAAAAACGTAAAATTTGCTGACCCGTGAAAGTTAGGATTTTTGAAAAAAAATTTATTGTGGGGGCTCCTTTGTTGTGGAGGCCCCGGGGTAGTAGACCCACCTGCCCTCCCCTAAATCCGGCCCTGGTAAACAATAAACAATTGAATAAATTAATTGTAAAACCAGTGAAATGTTAGATAAACATAAAAAAATTATTAAAAATTTGGTTATTGGCAAAAATGCCGTTTAATCTTCAAACAACAAAAGCAGCAGTTAAAAGTGATTAAATTTTACAGGTTTCATAACATGTCAGAACTTGGCATGCACTCAAAATGGCATTTGCCACCTGGCCAAATGTGATAAAATTATAAAGTCGGCAAAACAAACTCGAACGGCGAACAGAAAATCCTCCAAAATTTACACACACAAAAAATTTCCTCTTCATCCTCAAAATTATATCAAAAGATCGTTAAAAGCTTTGCAAGAGAAAAAACCTCTTTAAAAGAGGGTCTTACTCAAGTGAATGTTGCATTTTTCAAATAAGTAACTGACTGCATTTTATATTTTATAAAATTATACGTTACTCTCTGACTGAAATTCTGTAGAAAAGTTTGATTAAAATTTTATAAAATTGATCTTTGGCTCAGGCTTCTGAAGTTTGGCTAATACTTTAAAAATTTGATTAATTTACTGTCAACTAAGTCATTAGCACGAGCCGAGCTTGGTGAGTGTCACCACATTTTCTTTAAGACTGAAAATCACTTTCAACTTGCCTTGATATCCAGGGCTGTGCACTTGTCAGTTCTGCAAATTCAACCCTTATATTTTGTACTTGTTTTGCTCTGCATCTGAAATCATTTATACATTTACTTAAATTGCTTCTGTTCTAAAATTTGATATTGTTCTAATCATTCCTATTTGGTGATGCATTTTGACTATCACCTTGTTTTGGAAAAACAATTTTGTGTACCTTTTTTTGAAAGAAAATACAGAACTGAAATTTAAAATATCTATTGGTATTTTTAAAGCATACATTTGAGGCAGTGAGAAGCAAAGGGATGTAAGTGGCAAAATTAAAAATTTGTAGATAACCAGTACAAGTGGTAGGTGAACCTCTCCTCTGTCTTGGGGCAAGAGATAGTATTAGTAGCTCTGGTAGATGCTTCTGTACAGCATAATTTAGAAAAAAATTCAATCAAAGCCTACCTAGGTAATTATCTTTAAACGCGTTTTACTCAAAATTTGAAAATGTCCACTTTCATCCCTTTGCTTCTCACTGCCTCATTAGATAAGTACAGTTGACTCTCTGTTTAACAACTTTTAAGCGTCCACAAAAAATGGTCTAAAGACAGAATGCGTTCTTTTTAGAAATCTTCAAAAGATTCTTACCATTGGTTATATTTTGTGCTGTAAATGTATTAAAAATATGTATTGGCATAGTTTTATACAATTACACAATATCCTGTTCATCAATCATACTTATATCCTTCTTCAGGTGTAATTAATCTACTATGATGAAATTCACTTTGCAGTGTAGCTAGAAACATTTTCCATATATGAATGTTATGTATATTCTTAGTAACTTTTCTATTTATTTGTCCACAAAAAGCTTTTGCACTGCAAATGGTTTCCAGATCTAATGACTTAATTTCACTATGAGTTTACCTTATAAAAAATTAAAAGCTAGATTTATAAGCCCATGAATATATTGACAGGAATGTTTGAACCTCTAAATATTCTAAGGGTTGATTTGAAAAATAAAGCATTTTTCCTTTTTTTCATTTTATAATTGCACTTCTTAGCTCAGTCAATATAATCAATTCTTGGTAGTATTCATAACACACTTTGGTTTCTTTGACTTTCCTGAAATCATGGAAATTTCTATGATCTGTCAATTTTGCTACAAAACAAGTCAATTGTTCTTAATATGTTTATTTCAAAGCGCATTTCACTCAAATGTTAAGGATAGTAAATAAAAGCTCTGTTGCCCATGTATAGGTATTTTCTACTTCGTAGGGTTCAGGACCTCAAAAATCATCATTAAGTAGAGATTGCTGTAAAGAAGAGCGTCACTAAACAGAGATCCAACTGCATAGTTAAATTGTTTTCTTTTTTCATTTAATTTGCCATTTTTTTCTAGGGTTGGCTAGTTTCTACTCTGTTGTAATGGTGGTAATTTCTTGGGCTTCGGATTGTGTAGACTGTAAAAATGAGATAGTATTTAAACAGCATCGTGTGTAAGTATTAAATTCATATTTGATGTCCTACTGTACATAAGTACTAAATTGTGGGGGGGGGGGGGGGGAGAATGCACATAAACACAGAAATAAACGAAGTGAAACATTTATGTACATAAATTTGTGTTTCTTTGCTAGTTATGCATAGTTTTGTGTATTTTAGATAAAGGAAATCATAAACAATAAATCATCTTATCGCAATGGAAAATTTTAAATCTCTTTACTCATTGAACCATCGACCGCCTTGTCTAGTGGTCAGAGAGGAAGAGTTAAGTTCTTTTGAGGGTTTGTACCTTGGAGGCAGTAGGCTTATGAGGATATAATTCATCATTTATTTATCTATAAGATACGATGGGTAATTTGTATCCAAGTAACCCTGGGGAATAAGCTAGTACAATCAGCCCCGCTTTAATCGGGCAACGGATATACAAATACCCCGTATATACGAATAAAATCTCCTAGAACCGAATATTTACCATAGACACGATGTTAAAGATTCCCGCTTTATCGAATAATTTCCCCGGATAATCGAATAATATTAATCAGCTTTAGCAAATATTTTTGTTGAGAAAAATTTTGAATAAATTAGAAAGAAATTAAGTAAGAACAATTTTTGTTGTTGAAGGTGAAAAAAACATTCATATTCCATCAAAAAGTTTCTGCTGTTCTTTTAAATTTCTTTTGCCTTTGTCATTACAAAAAATATTTCAGTCAATGATTAAATTAAGTAGCACAAATAAATATACACATTTTAAATGATGATAAATTGATAAATATTAAATGTAAGATACGGTAGACGTGTAGGGGAAAAGGGAGTCAGAAAAGTGTTCCCAATAAACCTTGAGCAAGCAATTCTTTATTATGAAATTTTTCAAAAAACAACGTACTGAAAAAAGGTGCGAAAACAAAGATTTTGTAATCAAGTTGTAGGTTACTTTTTATAATTTCCATATATAGTTACGTGTAATGTATTGCACTAATTATTGAACTATTCTGTTTATTTAGCTTATTTCTAAAACTTTTTAGCAATAACATTAACTATTTCCTTTATATAACTATCAATTTATTATTAGTATTGCGTAAAAAGACAAATGTTGTCAATTTAGAAAGGTCCCTGCTTAATCAAAAATACCCCACTTTATCAAATAATATTTCTTGGAACCGACGATATTCGATTAAGCAGGGCCGACAGTATATGTATGAACATAAATATATTTTTAGCTCTGTACATTAGAATCTATTATATGCAATTTATATTTTATATATTTCAGGATACATACTGTTCTTCTTTTGATTGAAAGTCTTCTTTTTGGAATATTTGTGGTTGCAATAATGTGTGATCAGGTAGATATTTTTTGCATATTTTAACAGTAAGAAAAATATTATTGCAATATTGTAAAATCATTAATGCTCTTTGAAAAAGGAAAATTATTACTCCTTTTGTGGATTTACATAGATTTGACTGTTTTTTATGTGATGATTTTCCAAAGCTTTGTTACTTAATATATGTGTAGAGACGGGTAATCCAGTTGTTAAAAGCGAACATTTATTGTAAATTGCAACAAAACACATTACCATTAAAAGAAATAAATATAAATTAATCAGTTCCATCTCGGAATAATCTAACATTTACACAACACATCAATCCAGATACCGCGCGCCAGCCAACTCAGCTGGAGACTTTTAAATAAACTTTGCCAGATTTGCATGCGCTGTTTCTCTGAGTTTAGGCCGTTGCCACAGACTCCCTCACCAGTCTCACAAGACCATTGGGAGACGAAAACGTACTTTGCGGCCAAACCTTGTTGTAACTCCAGGAGTCCTTGGATTGGAATCTCCAGCAATTAAAAATGCTGGTTTTAAGCGATCGATGTGAACGATCTTTTCCTTGTTGTTCACCAAAATCAAAAAGTTCTTGTCCATTCTCTTTAGGACCTCATAAGGCCCTTCGTATGGCGGCTGCAATGACTTTTTTACAGCATCTAAGCGCACAAAAACATGTGTACAGTTTTGCAGATCTTTAGGGATATAAATCCGTTGTTGACCATGCCGAACAGGAGTAGATGGACTTAGCGAGCTAATCAGTCTTTGAAGACGTGCAACGTAGTCAGGCATATTAGATAAAGTTTTTTCTTCATACAACTGTCCAGGTAACCGTAGAGTTGACCCATAAGTCAGCTGTGCCGCGGACGCGCCAAGGTCTTCACGTAACGTAGATCTGAGTCCCAACAGCACTAATGGAAGTGCTTCAAACCAATCGGATTTGTAACACATCAAAGCTTGCTTCAATGGTCGGTGCAATCTTTCCACCAGACCGTTACTTTGGGGTCTGTACGGCGATGTCCTTGCTAATTTTATGCCAAGCATCTTTGATAGACTCGTAAAAAGTTCAGATTCAAACTGTCTGCCCCTGTCACATGTTATCCTTTGCGGAGTACCAAATCGAGAAACCCATGATTGTACGAAAGCACGAGCTACCGTTTCTGCTGTTATATCAGTAATTGGCACAACTTCAGGCCACCGCGTAAATCTATCCACTATAGTCAAGCAATACTTAAAATTTTGAACTTGTGTTAGTGGACCTATTATGTCTAAATGAATATGAGAAAATCTCTCATCCGGAACTAAAAATTGAACTAACGGGGATTTAGTATGTAAATGTACTTTAGTCTGCTGACACGGAACACAAGCTCTGCACCAAGCAGTTATATCTTTGTTTATATTTGGCCAGACATATTTGCTATCAATAAGACGTTTTGTAGCACGTATGCCGGGGTGAGACAAACCGTGCATTGTATCAAAAATTTTTCGCCTTAGAATTTGCGGAACAAAGAATCTATTATAATTTCCTGATGTATCACAATATAGAGATTTATCGGTACCAGGCATAGGAACTTTAGCTAATTTACCACTGTACTTAATTCGTCCCTCTAAAACGTCCTGAAGTTCTTCATCCTCAGATTGTGATTTTTCCCACATTTCTATATCATCTAGAGATGAAAATGTGATCTCCGATATTCGCGATAGGCTGTCCGCAACCAAATTTCCCTTACCAGGTAAATATCTGATATCCGTAGTAAATTGAGATATGAAATCCAACTGACGGATAGTTCGGGGGGAGGATTTTTCATGTTTCCGCCGAAATGCGAAAGTTAGAGGTTTGTGGTCTACATACAAAATAAATTTCCTTGCCTCTAACATGTATCGAAAATACTGAATTGCACTATATGCTGCCAACAATTCTCTATCATAAGTTGAATATTTACATTGAGTAGCCGATAGTTTCTTTGAAAAAAAACCTAAAGGCTTGGGACCTTCGGGGGATAATTCATGCAATACACCACCCATCGCAAAATCACTGCAATCAGTTGTTAAAGCAAGTTCTGCATTAGTAGAAGGGTGATAAAGCAAAGTCGCTTCCGCTAAAGCACTTTTAATTTTTTCAAAGCTTGTTTCTGAAGCAGTATCCCACGGAATTTCCCTCTTATCTCGTTTTTTTGCTTTAATTAAAAACTTATGAAGTGGCGTTAAAATCACGGCGATATCTGGAATAAAGCGATGATAATAGTTTACCATACCCAAAAAACGTCTAAGTTCAGAAATAGTTTTGGGTTTAGGGAACTCTACCACTGCCTTCACCTTTTTTGGATCTGGCATACACCCCTTACTGTTTATCATATGTCCTAAAAAAATTATAGTTTCTTTCCCAAATTCACATTTTGATTCGTTTATAACGATCCCGTAGTTAAGGAAACGTTTAAAAATTTCTTCTAAATGCTTTTTATGCTGCTGGTGATTTTCACTCGCGATTAAAATGTCATCCAGGTATGGAAAACAGAAATTCAACCCTCTCAAAACCTCATCCAAAAAGCGTTGAAATGTTTGTGCTGCTGAACATAACCCGAAGTTTAGAAACGGAAATTCATATAACCCAAAAGGTGTTATTATAGCCGTTTTCGGAATATCAGGGGGGTTCACAGGAATCTGGTGATACGCCCTTATTAAGTCAACTTTCGAGAATATTTTTTTTCCGTGTAAAATGCTAACACAATCTTGAATGTGAGGAATTGGATATTTGTCCTGAACTGTTATACGATTTAGTGCTCTGTAATCGCCAGTTGGTCTCCAGTCATACTCGTCTTTTGGGACCATATGCAAAGGACTAGCCCAATTACTTTTTGACGGTCTACAAATCCCTTTGTCAAGCATATATTCAAATTCCTGTTTAGCTATTTGAAGTTGCGTTGGGTGTAACCGACGCGCTTTAGCTGAAACAGGGGGGTCCCTCAGTCGGAATGAAATGAACTGTATTATGTTTCATTACCTTTTGTGAAAGAACATTAAGTTGTGTAATCTTAATATATTTCTTTAACAATTCTTGATATTCAGAATTCCCATAAATAAAAAACCATAAAAAAAAACCTAAAGGCTTGGGACCTTCGGGGGATAATTCATGCAATACACCACCCATCGCAAAATCACTGCAATCAGTTGTTGTTGACTGTACATTGTATTGAAAAAATGAATGTTTGGCATTTTGTTTTCACATTCGGAACCTCGCAAAATATCGATCGACCGCTTGCACTAAATTTAGTCACCGGATCTAAAATACGCTTTTTCTTTAAATCGACTAGCAATTCAAAATGCTGCAAAAAGTCCGCCCCTATTATAGGCTTTGTAACGTCAGCTATGATAAACGGCCATCTCAATCTGCGTCCTAACCCGAAATCTAAATTTAATAACTTAGTACCGCAAGTATCAATCCCAGATCCATTTGCAGCGTACAAAGTGAATTCTTTTTTTCCGCTGTCTAAATTCAAAAAGGATTTTGGGTAACAAGAAACATCACTACCTGTGTCAATTAGATAGCTCGTTTGAGTTAAAATATCAGTGATATACAGTCTGCGACTAAATCCTTTTTTAGTAAAAGTCATAGAAACTTCCGACGATTTTGAAAAATTTGAAAATTTCGCTTCAAAAGCGCATGGTTTTACACATTTGGTAGCTTTGTCTTTAAATTTAAAATGATACCAACATAACCAATTATTCCGCTTTTCAGCTCTCAAATTAAATTGTTTACGGCCCTGAGATCGATTTGGAGACCTTGAGTGACTGCGCGTTCTTACAATTTTAGTAAGTTCGTCTACTTTCAGTTGCAATTGTTCCAACCGAATTTCAGTACTAGCAGTTTGGTATTTAAAAGTTTGCTTATCAATTGAGTTTACAACCAACCCAGTATATTCGCAAATCTTGTCTGCCATTTCCGCTAACTTTTCTAAATTTTCAGAACTGACCGCTAAAATTGTTTGCACTGGTACCGGTAACCTACGAAGCCAAATATTTTTTAAAAAATCATCATCTACATGCCTCTCACTTAATTCTTTCATTTTTCGTAATAACATAGATGGAGATTTGTCACCTAATTCTAAGTCTTCAATTAATGTCTTTACTTTACGACTCTGAGAAAATTCGAACTCCGCTAACAATCTTTCTTTAAGTGCGGTGTATGGTTTTTCTGGCGGCTGACATAAAATATCGGTAGCATGAGACAAAGTTTCTGCATCTAGCGACGCAACCAAATGATCGAATTGAGTTTGTTCAACCGTAACGCCAGCTAACCTAAAACTAGCTTCAAGTTGTACAAAAAATAACTTTGCATTATTAGGCCAAAAATTAGGTACTTTTACAGAAACCTTATTGCAACTTAAGTTTTCAGCACTTACTTCCCTTTGAGTCAAATTTAAATTCTCTTTTGTTTCCATACTAACATGAAACAACTAATAGCTTAGGTACAATGCTACACTCAAGAACCTCAAAGGACACATGCACAGAAAAGCAAGACAGTTGAAAAAAATTGAAGTTTTTCGTCGAAATAAATTACCTTCCGGCGAATTGCTGCGACCCATTCTTTCTTGAAATCATTTCGCTACCAACTGATAACTGCGTGTTCAGGTCACCAATGTAGAGACGGGTAATCCAGTTGTTAAAAGCGAAATGATTTATTGTAAATTGCAACAAAACACATTACCATTAAAAGAAACAAATATAAATTAATCAGTTCCATCTCAGAATAATCTAACATTTACACAACACATCAATTCAGATACCGCGCGCCAGCCAACTCAGCTGGAGACTTTTAAATAAACTTTGCCAGATTTGCATGCGCTGTTTCTCTGAGTTTAGGCCGTTGCCACATATGTATTTGTACTTAAAGGATAATGTTTGAACCTTTAAGTATGTATGAAAAAAGCATTAAAAAAAGTTTGTTATAAGAGATATAGATTACTTGATTTTAATCTCGGAATATAAATTCTAAAACTAAGTTTCTATAAAACATTTTGAGCTTGATTGAAAAACTGAACTTTTAGCCCCATTCTCTCTAGTTGGGATTGGGCAATTACACCTGTCTGGCTTTCAGAAATATTATGTATTTTTCCTGTATGTGTATGCATTTTGTTGTTTTTTTCACATATGTATTGATTATTGTGTGTATATATTCTTTGCCCCTCAACAAAAAAAATTTGAAAGGATGCATTTAGTTGGTTAAAAGCAACTGTTAAAAATAAACATTTTGTATTTTATAAAATTCTTTAGCATCAGTCATTAAAAAAAAAGAAAACTAAGAGATTTGTTATTAGCAGGCTAAAACTTTTTTCTTCCTCAAAATTATTGTTCACTTTATACCATTAAATAAGTAAAGTCAACTAGCTAATTTATTTTTTTATTGCTTTTCTTTCTTTCTTTATTTTTAGTTTCAAGCTATATTATCCGATGAAACTGCCATTGAACAATTGCAGAAAAAAGGACCTCACAGACCCAGGAAGCCTAAGATGGCATTATTGAGTGAAGTTTTTGGTAGAGGTAATGCATCTTCTTAAATAGATTTTAAATTAATGCACATTGGAGATACTGATTGGAGTATTTTAAAAAACATAAACAAGATCGCATATTTCCCGATGTACTTACACAATACATAAATCATGCATGGCTGGCAAGAAGAGCTATTTTGGCTCAAAAAAGATGTGGACATCGACAATTTGAACTTCAAGATACAGCAGCCAGTGCCAGATGACTTGATATCATACAAATCGATTGATACGGTTTGTGACGTTAACAAAACTGTAAATTATCCAACAGAGCTTTTGAACTCATTGGATTTTCCAGGTATGTCACAACACTTTCTACGACTGAAAGTTGGATCTCCGGTTATTTTACTTCGGAATTTGAAGCCGCCACGACTGTACAATGGCATGCTATTGGTAATTAAAAAAAATTGATGAAAAATGTTATTGAAGCCACCATTGTGATTGGCAAATTCTAAGCTGGAAATGTTTTGCTGCCAGAAATTCCAATGATTTCCACAGACATGCCAACTGAATTCAAACATGTTCAATTTCCTATTTGATTGGCATTTGCAATGACACTCAATAAGTTGCTAGGCTAAACAATATCTGTTTGCGGCTTACATTTGGGCATACCCCGTTTTTCACAAGGACAATTATATGCAGCATGTTTTCACGTGGGCAAACCATCGAGCTTATTTGTGTTGGCTGAAGACGGACTGACAAAAAATATCATGAATAAATATAATATGATTTCAAAATCAAAAAATAATTCAATGATCAAAAAATAATATTATTTAGGACAAAAAATATATTACTTCTTTCCCACTGCGTTTAATTTTTAAAAAACCAAACAATGAATTTGTTCATTGCGTTAATGAAATATAGTCGATTCACGATAACTTGAAGTCCAATAACTCGAATATTATTATAACTCGAAGTTTTTATCAATTGAAATATTTGATGATTTTTAATATTAAAATGTCGAAAACCGAAACTATCAGTAAGTCGAACTTCCTATAAGTCAAAGTTTTTCATCGGTCCCTTTAGATTTGAGTTATCGTGAATTGACTGTACATTGTATTGAAAAAATGAATGTTTGGCATTTTTTTTATTTCTGTCTCCATTTTTCTTTCTGTCATAGATCCCATCCCCACACACTTGAAATACATTTGTTAGTTTTTAATTAACAATCAAAATGTTATCTAGAAATAATTTTTATGGCAGAACAATGTTTGCCAAATCAGCTAGCATATATATATATATATATATATATATATATATATATATATATATATATATATATAATGTATACACATGAGTATAATATTCAAAACAGTAAATGAGATGTTTTGATTGAATAATTGTTTTATTTTTTTTTAATGCAGTGCATTAATGTGCTTTATAATTTAGGTTCTCCTTTGCTATGGATCTTTCCTTGTCAAAGTGCTCCTAGAAATATAGAAAGTCTTGCATCATATGAAGTTTAATTTTGTGACTGGTGAATTTTACTTCATAACAAAACTATTATGCTAACAAATTTTACTTGGGACTTAATGTTGTGCTTTATTTGACTTGCAGTTGCCTCATTTTGTAATTTATCTTTTTGCATGCTAATCATTGGTAGTATATATTTCACCATATCATAGTTTCATGCATTGTTAAACATTCATTTTTATTATTTAAAAGTGTTAACTGTGACAGGGGAGGTGCAGTCTCACATACTGCTCAAATATTTGTCTTCCCACCCTTAATGCATTAGTCCAAATGAATGGTCCCCCAATAGCTTCTTGTTTTGAGACATCACCCTATCTTAGTAATATCTTTTAGTGCATACCTTTGGTTGAAATTTCATGACATTTTTCAGTAGTGCTCCACAAGACTTTCACTAATTTTGGCACTAGTACACAAAATGCCATGAATGTTCTAGAAAAGATGAGCACTAAATTATTCCTGGAAATAGGATAAGGTGAGTTGGGGGAAGTGCAGCCCTTAAATTGTATAGTTCGACTTTATTACGGCCTAGACATTACAAGACTTGATACAAATTTTTTAATTTTTATTCCGTATGTTACCTGTGTTTTACTGTGTTTCCCAAGACATGAGCCTGTTAAAATCATTGCAGGTTAAAAAGTTGAAAAAAATTGTTTTAAACTATTGTGCTCTAGGGCCGCACTTTCTCAATAAAAGTGGGGCAAGAGCATCAGCTATCTGAATTTTTTTTAAAAACTGTTTGAGAAAATAAGGGGCAAGTGCAATCAATAGAGTATTTTGTCCTAATTAAAAATGATTTTTTTTATTTTTATTTTCACCTATTCATTGGGAAGTAATTGGGGCATTCCACGGTATTTTTGACATTATGTAGAGTCTGTAACGTGACCTTTTTTTGCCATAACTTTTTGATTTACTGTTTGATTTGCAAATTATTTTAATTTGAGCTGACGTGTTGGTAGGAAAAGATCAAAATAAAATAATATGCTAATCAAACAGTAAATTAAAAAGTTATGGCAAAAAAGGTCATGTTACGGACTCTACATAAATGTCAAAAATACCGTGGAATGCCCCAATTACATTTTTCCTAACAAAACCTGTCAATGTAAAATGAAGAACGTTCAAGAAACAATGGATTATTAAACAAAATTATGAAGTTTTTATTTTAAATTAAATAAGAAACATGAAAGATAACTTTTATTATGCTAATAAGCTTAAAAAAACAAAAACAAAACTTGCATATCAAGGAATAATCTTTAAAACTTGAATATCAATGAACTTATAAAATATTAACTTAATAATACAAAAGGTAATTATACAGCTGACAAAAGGTAACATGTCTTTGGCGAACTTGAACATATTTTTTTGTATGAGTACACTTAGTATAGTAATTAACAATTTAATTTATATTATATTCTGAAAACGTTACTTGGAATATCAAATTTCCTCTACGATCTGAAGAGGAATTTGAAAGGATTGATACAATGTCGTCGTCTTGGATCACGCTAACGTCAGTGCCTCAGATTGTCGGCAATCATGTGTTCTATTGCAACATATTGCAGGTGGCGGGCCCATCGTTTTGGACTTCACTCTACGCCGACCTTTCAGATGATCAAGTAATGTTGCCTGCGATATTTTGAAATGCCGGCTCGCACCTTTACAGGTTAGGGTACCTGAACGTATCGCTTCTAAAGCAGCAGAAAGTTCTTCCCGACGGGGCAGGAGTCAGCTTTTGGCGTTATTCTTTTGTAATTCCGCACCATTTTTACTAAGAATATAATAAAAATTGTAGCAATATAGACTAGTGACACTTACTGTTAGTTAGACAATGATGCAGGGTTTAAAAATTAATTACATTGCTTCATTAAATCGTTGCAAGCAAATTATATCTGTCATAAAAGAACATTGCCAGATTAATGCGAAAGTGCAGCTCCAAAAAATGGGAAGCTGCACTTGCCCCTTTTTTTTCGGGCCGCGCTTTCCCAGTCGTATAATTTTCTGGGGCAAGTGCAGCCTTAAAATTAATTCATTTTAAAGTAAGCAATAATGAATCTCAGCTTTAAAAATACGAAAAGTAGACATGAAATAGTTGTACTTACGTTTTGGGTGCACGAAAAAATGAGAACAACAACAGAAGAAACGATGATTTCTCGAACCATAACAACATGGCACTGTAGTGGGAATGAGAAAAGTTACGAAACGAGGGAGGGAATAGAGTTACCATTCAAGTGACGCGATGTAACACACGCAGTGCAAAGTAATAACGTTTACCAAGCTACCCAGATGGCAGCAGCCTTGCAGATATTCCCGGTGTCTGATTATTAACCTAAGCCGCACTTGCCCCAAGACCGCACTTACCCCAACTGACCTTATATTAATATTTCAGGTACAGTAAAAAAAATTCTATTGTGTGTTGTGTTGAATTTTCTGCCCATATTAATTAGCTAAAATAAAATCAGTGATAAATAAGATTCGTGTTTAATATTAGTAGTAAAATATTTATTGTAGCATATGCTTTTTTTTTTTTTTGAAAAATCTTAAGGCAGTGGCAAAAATTCATTGCAAAAGATTTATTCAATTAAAAAGTCAAAAACATTTTTCACAGCCTAATAAAAGTTCAAAGAACATCTAACTGAAGTAACAGAATTGTATTTTAATTATGATTTTTAATAAAATCTAAGTGAAATAACAGAATTGTGTTTTAATTATGATTTTTAATAAAAAAGAAAGTAGCGCAGTCTCTGAGATCTCATGTCCCCTGTTATGTCCTACTTTTTCACCTTTTCTGTTATGGATTAAGGGAATTAATTTAGCTAAAGAATTTACAGTGCAGCTTTCAAAATAAGAGCGAATATACTATTTTGAGTTTGATTTTTTTTTTGTTCAGTTATATACAGTGTTTTAATTGGGGGGGGGGGAAGCTATTCTCTATTGGTTTGCTACTGCAAAAATTATGTAAATTGGTTTCAAACCACATTTTGTTTTACAAAATTAAATATGCTTTTTAGATCTAAGCTGGTTAATTAATCTAAACTGACCTTTTTGGCCAAACGAAAATCTGTTAACAAAATATTTTTTTTTTCTAGTTACAACATAGGTTATATTGTATCATTTCAATATTCTCAGAGGTGAAACCAGGAACCCCCAATTCCTTGGTTTTAAGCCATGTTACTGATTCTAGCATGTTATATAAATGTAAGGAATTCATGACTCCCATTCCCCCCAGGAAAAAGTATGGCTGCACCACTGAATGCATGAAATTAACATTTGTTTATGTTGAAAAAAAGGTAAATGGAACGTGATATTTTTTTCATTTACATGCTCTGGCAATTTAACTTATATTACAAGCTCAAAAATGAAATGAAGAGAGCAATGACTTCTTTAACTTTAAATGAAAAAAAAAAAAGTTTAAGCTAAAATTCTGGCTTGAAGTAATGAAATTTAATTGGAAACAATCTACTGTCTATGAAAAAAAAAATAATGAACTTGTTGAACTTATTATATATATATATATATATATATATATATATATTATTTGCAAAACATTATATGATAAACCAATCAATCATATAAATTTAGACCTTTTGATAAATTATTAATATTTATAAAAATGTGGACCAAAACAGGATCAACCCCCTCCCCGCCAGGTAGCATTGTAGGAAATAAAATGTGTAGGTGCTATGGTCAGTTACTTACTTGCAACTTTAAAAGGTTGTTTCATTTATCTCATTTAAAAAACCATGAATACTGATTCTATATCAAGGAATTTCGGTTGCTTTTGCATTGTGGGAAATTCCTAGTCTGTTTTTAAAGAATTCACCTATCTTCTATAATAGCTGTGAAGCATAAATTCCAGCTGAGTGCTGCTAAGCTAAGTTATCAATGTAATTAAACAGTTTATACAATTTCCTATTTTGTAATCTATAAATCTTTCTTGTCTTTTCAAGTAATTGGTTTTACCATTAAAAGCAAACATAAGGGATTTAGATCTCAACTGCAACTGCTAATTTATGACAAAATTGTTTAGTTCGGTTCAACTGATCTACTTAAACTAACCAAATTGGTTTTTTACATAGACTGAATTACTATTTTTAAAATGCAGTAGTAAACTATGCATTAATAAGAAGTAAAATTAAATAATATTCCTGTGATTGTTTTAATTTTTTAAAAAAAGGACAATTTCCTCAATGAACTATATATTTTAATGATTTTCTGGTGAATTACATATGCAGTAATAACAAATCTGCTCTTGAGCCTATTTTCCTGTAAAAGTTAAAAGCAGTTGAAAAAATGCTTAATGCACCGTGTAGCTAAAAAAGTAAAAAAGAAAGAAGGTATCAAGTACTGAATTAATTGGAACATGTATTAAAATTTGGAAGTAGGGTTCTGAGGAAGGAAATATTTGTCGGTCTGCTCATATGTCTCATAATGAATTTTTAAAAGGGCGATTGTTATTCATTTTTAACTGCTTTAACATTTCTATCTATATTTTGAATTTTATTTGTTTAAATCTTTTTATTTATTTATTATTATTAATATTTTAAGGTTTTAACTTGCCTGTTTAAACAGTTCTAGGTAGTTATGTGGAGTTTTAAATCCAGATTTTTGGAACTAATTTTTTTATATCAGTTAGTCAGCAAGGAAACTCTCCCATAACTTTGCACTGTTACCTTCCCCTGAGATTCAACCAACCTTGTATTTTCAATCCAAGTTTTTAAAAAATCATCCAATTCCTAGTAAGTTATTTCTTTTAGTTAAGATTTGCTGTTGATCTACATAATACGTGTTGAGTTTCTATTTTTTCTCAAATTTTTACGGAAACATTATAAAAATAATGTGAAATTTGAGTATAGGTTCTTTTTATTTATTTTTTGATTTCTTGGACCATGGGCCCCCTGCACTGCAGGTACGTAGATCTGGGCCTGACTTTAAGAGTGCACTATTTATTAGATTTTAAACATAAGATGCTTTAAAAGAAATTTCATAGGGTTCATAATCGAATGCAAGTTAAAGCTATTCAACTCAAATATTTTTGAGCAAGAGGTGGTTACAAAATCTAGATCAAAGTTCATTAGAACATGTTCCAATCAGGGATGTTCCCGTAAGGTTCCATATACTCCACATCTGCCGTATACTCGCAAACATTTTTTAGACATATTATGTACATGATCGCATACACACTTTGTGCATAGTAGATTACTGGGAGTATACTGTCAGAAAAGTTGATGGGAACATCAGATTTCAATCAGTATCACAAATAATATTATTTACAATTAATGATGCTCAACTTTCTTAGAACAAAATCAAAGATGACATGTTTTCTGTGCCATGTTAGTTGATTTCAATTTATTGAATATTCTAATATTGTTTTTTAATTGTTAAAACTCTGTTGGAAAATCTATGCTGGGGAGGAAAATTAAAATTGTTGGCAAGATATATCTGATGAACAAACTCTTAGTTTGATTAATAACATTACGCAAAGAGGAAGAAGTGAGGTAGATATGAATAATGTAGGAATAAATAAATGTGCAAAATAGAATGTTTCGTATTTTTTTAATAATAAAAATGAGTTAAAATACCATTTTGAAAGAATCTTTGTCAACAATTTTGTCCCTCAACTTTCTCAGCAGAAACTCACCTTATTGTAATTCTTCCTTTTCCTTGTTGTACTAGGAATTAAATTTATTTTGTATTGATAGAAAATGACACTAAGAATGTAACCAAACAAAATAATATATATATATATATATATATATATATATATATATATATATATATATATATATATATTTGAAATACTTTTATTTAACTTGTTTTCAGTGTTGGCAAAGTATTTTTTTAATCCAGGACCAGCCAAACAAAAAAGGAAAAATATAATATGAAATGCAAGATCTCGCCTTTTTCAATCTGCAAATCATTTTTGTTAAAATAGCCTTTCCCAAATTAACAGCATGAAAGCAGGTGTGAATAGTGCCTTTGTGTACTTGATCTACGCTCATTGTACTATTAATGTAATTAAAATATCATTTCAAAGCAATGAACTATCTCATTCAAATAAAAATAATATTAGGCACGAATTATTGAGGTGATAATTCACAATTTAAACTATTTATGAAAGTCATAATAGCATGCACTTTGACCGAGTAATCTTTTGTGTTTAAACAATGTCCAAATGCAGTCCATAATACATTGAAAAGTGAATTAAGTGTAGGAACATAAAAATGTGATAAAACTAATTTGAAATCTGCTCAATGTTTTCCCATGATATTGGGGAAAAAAATGAATAAATAAAAATAACAATGATTTTCTAAGTAAATTTCATAAATAATCTTTTAGGTTTGATGACAAAAGTTTTAATTGTAAGTGTAATAAATCACACAAAAGTCAGTTGAAAAGAATTCAATTGCTATTATAGGTGCTATTACATTATCCTAGAAACAATACTGGATTTAGGTTGTGTGGTGCTCGATGTTACTGAAATGCGTATAATAGGGAAGTTCTCGATTTTTCAATTTTATTTTTATATGATAGAGTAACATATATGAACATCATAGGTGAAAAAATTTTTGCGATACGATAAGTAGTTTTTTTTAAATTCATTTTTAAAGTTCAAGCGCCTGTGACGTCAGATGGCATAGGAAGTGACGTCCGATAGGAGAGAAACGCTAGCGAACCGGTTCCCATGTCATGGGAGAAATCGAAGAACGTGCATTCGACTTCAAAGATGAAACGTAAAAGGCTTATCTCCTCGCGTTTCTGGAACATTAAACCTCTCATCCTCTCGGAAATATTCGAATATCACCATTGATATTATTTGAGGAAGATTATTTAGATTGTGCTTTAACGAATCCGGCCTCCATAGTGTGTTCAAAAGGATTATTGAATTTCTAAAAAATAAAAATATCAGCGCGCTCAAAATGTCCCTAGCGAAAACAAGGGATCTTCGGCGGAAGGCTGCCCATTCGCGCCCTGTGACGTAGGCTCATGACGTTTCAGAAGAGCGCACTTTTGCGCGTGGATTTTTAAAAATTCATTAAAAATCAAACACGGTGTTTTAAAATTCGGCGATGGTGAATTTTTTAGTTTTGAGTGTCAATTAACAATATGCAATAGCCAAAATATGAACATTTAATAGGTTGCAACTTCCCTATTCTTGAATCACTTTGAAAATTCTTTGAAACCTCTTAAAATTATTTATTAAGAGTATTCAATACCATAGCTGCCAACCTCAAGACACAAAAAATAGGAACACTTAAGGGAAAAAATAGGATTACTGAGGGTTAAAATAGGAGCATGAAATCGTGGCCTGCGCTAAACCTTCCTTCTGTACCATAAGTTCCATAAATTCTAAGCACTTATAAAATGCTTTTCTGAATTCATAAGAACATATTGAAGATTAAAAAACACAATTATTTCTTATACTTGGAAGTAAAGCAACTTCATAGTAAAGGTCAAGACTCTGAAATTTTGAAAGTGGCCAGTGGCCATTAGACTCCAAAAACTTAGTGGCCACCAATGTCACCAAGTTTTGAAATACAAACTGAAGTGGGGGAGGCAGTTTTTACAAGTTCCATAAAAAAATAATAGATGAATAGGATTTAAAGAGAGATATTCAATACTTTTTTTGCATATGGAAAATTTAAGTTAAAATAGGTTTCTGATTTATTTTAAAAAATAATTATATATATATATTTTTAAATAAATGAATGAGAAGTCAGCAGGAACCTTCAATTTAGATGAAATAGTTTCAGTTTATAGCAAAGCCTACAAGGCAATAAGGATCAAATAGATAAAAATTTCCCCTTCAAGAAAATTAGTTAAAAAAAAAAAACATAACTTTTTGCCTTTTGTTATTTTTAATAGTTTGCATTGAGACAAACAACTAATTCTGTTTTCGGGAACTTAGGCTATTAATAGTCTTGTCTACTTCATGTTGCAAATGACAAAACATGGCAACAACGCGAAAAAGTCAAGACAATAGATTTTTGAGTTTGTTGCATTAAAAGTATTTATAAATAATTAATGAGCCTTAAAAAACTAAAATTTAGACGAAATAGCGAGTTTTTATCACATTCGAGTCTAAACCAATGAGGATAAAATAATATTCTGAAGAAGAAATTTTGCATTTTTCGAGAAAAAAATTTAGAATTTTACGAAAAAAAAGTCTATTTTGCATTATTTTCAATAGTTTGCATTGCAATCAACAACTAATTCCAATTTTGAAAACTTGGCCACTTAAGAGTTTTGTGTACTAAAATCTCGCAAATGACCAAGTATGGCGACTAAGTCAAAAATTCAGATATAAAATTTTGAATTTCTTGCATGAAAAGCAATTATAAATAATTAATGATCCTTAAAAAACTAAAATTTAGACGAAATAGCGAGTTTTTAGCACATTAGTCTAAACCAATGAGGATAAAATAATATTCTGAAGAAAAAGTTTTGCATTTTTCAAGAAAAAAATTTAGAATTTTCCGGAAAAAACAGCCTATTTTGCATTATTTTCAATAGTTTGCATTGCAGAAAACATCTAATTCCGATTTTGAAAACTTGGCCACTTAAGAGTCTTGTGTACTAAAATCTCGCAAATGACCAAATATGGCGACTAAGTCAAAAGTTCAGATATAAAATTTTGAATTTATAGCATGAAAATAATTTAAAAATAAAAAATCCTCATAAAACTACAACTTAATTGCGAATTTTTAGCACATTCGTGTCCAAAGCAATAAGGATAAAATAAAATTTTAAATGGTGTAACTGTTTTCGTATTTCTCAATAAAATTATTTAAAATAACCAAAACAAAAAAAAAAAAAACATTTTGCAGCACATTTTGCTTATTTTCATTAGTTTGCAGTTAAAAGAAACACCCAATTCTGCTTTGTCTTTGAAAACGAAGGCGCTTAAGCATCGTTCGTCTGCTAACTTCCATCTTGTGAATGACAAAACATGGCGGCTACGTTTTACACGTAGCTGAAATGCTCGATGAAAAAACGACGATCTCCAATTGACGCTCCCCCTCAGTGTTTATCCTGAAACTAAGCTTCCAAAGCATCAAATTGTCTTCTCTTTTGTTGAGTTTGTGCACAATTCCTGCCTTCGAGGATAGGGAAATTTCTTCTTTTTCCTCAAAAATCGAAAAGTGTACAAGCAAAGTCAAAAAAACGGAGTTTTTTTTTTGGAAAAAATCGGATTTTCGGAGTATGCAATAAAAATCGGAGAAACTCCGGGAAAAACGGAGCACTTGGCAGCTATGCAATACCCACAATAGGGGCAACATGTTAAAAATAAACTATCTGAAAGACTGTATATAAGATTAAAATTGTTTAAAATGTTTTGCAATAAAATAGAAGCAAATGAATTATAAACATTAAAGGGAAAAAAAGCACTTAATTCTGAAAAATGCATATTAGCACTAAACAAAATCTTAACTGGAGCATTATTATTATTTGTTCCTTTACATGTGTGAATGAATAAAATGAATAATAAGCTAACTTAAGCAAAACTAAATTCTTACTCTTGAAAAATATGTAAAATGTGTGTCTAAAATAATTTTACAATTAAAAAAAATATATTTCAACTTGACCTATTTTTGCAATGCCCCTCCCCCCCTTTCCTAGTGTCCTTTCGGCAAAAAGTAGCATGACTACTAATGTAATAAAGATGCTATCAATTTTTAATTCAAGTAACTGTATGCTTGTATAATAAATTTCAGCAGACATTCCCAAAATTTTCACCAACATAGCTTTATATTTTTGAATTACATAATTTTTAAGTAGCTGAACGCTGTTCACTCATGTATGATGAGTGTCGGAACAATACTGCCATGGGTAGGTAAAGGGCAGTATCTGCATAATTGTGTTTTGAAGATATTGAAGAAACGCTTTATGGATTCAATATACTAACAATAGGGAAATGTTGGAATTAAGATGCTTTTTTTTCAATGGAAACCAAATAAGCAAGCTTGTGCAATAACTAATGAACAATAGATGACAAAAATGGGGGGGGGGGAAGAATTTTGCAGGTATTGCCCTTTTACAGAATACTAACCCAAAATTGACTCTTTTTCATTAATTTTTCTTCTCAGTTTCATTCATAGGAGACTGCATGTATCATAATCCCAGAGCAGCATATTTTATGTTATCATATTAAAACGTTGCAGACTTCGCTACTTGCAAACAATTTTAAAATCTTTTTAATTAAAATTGTGGAAATGAACTTTCTGTTCCACTTATATGTAAGGAAAATGATGTAAAACTTTTTTGTTTATTCCATTTCTTATAAAAATCTAAAAATGCCTTTCTTGGTGTGTTTCCATTAATTATAAAATTACATACATTGTAAAAAGTTTTAAAAATCAGTGAATTCATAAAACTCAAAGAAAAAAAAAACAAAACTTACAATCATGAAAAATTACAAGCGGTTCATTGCTCGTTTAACCTTGCACATATGTGTATGATTGATGTTCATGCTTTAATTACTTTTGTCTTCCTGTATGAGGTGCAAGTATGTAGTGCATAAAGTATTTAAAATTAACTTTTAAACTTAAGTGTATTAATACACTTAATTTCCTTCCTACTCATTGTCATACAGGGATACAAAATACTTGAAACATTGTTACAGGTGTTTGGCTAATAATAAGTTAAACTATTTTATAAGCAAAAAAAAAAACTTTTAAAATAGGTCCTACATTGTGTCTTCATTTTACCTGCAAAACCCCATTTTTTGCAACTTTTCATCCTACTTCCAAATGTAAAAATGTTCAAAATGAGATGCAGAGATCAAATATTGAATGTTTAAAGTGGAAAAAAAAGTTTAGTGAAAAAAAAAACTAATCTTTTATATGCCCCTCCCCCATTCATAATTAGGGAAATCACAGGAATAAAAAACATAAACATAAAAAATTTGACAGTATGGTTACAACATTCTAAGGGACCATACCATAAATGAGATGGGAACATGAGGAGAACAGATTTTACACTAATTATTGAAGCAGAAAAAAGTATTTATTTATACTTTTGATTGCTATTGAAAAACAAAAAGGAAATGTTATGCAATGATGTGTAAAACCATCACCAAAACTCCTATAGATTGAGAGAGAGAGAGAAAAAAAAAACAAATTTATTAAGCTGCTATATGAACCCTGAAAACCACAAGTGTAAAGTGTTTTTAGTGATTAAACGGTTTCATATTAGTTATACTGATGTTAAATTTTTTGTGTTTGATTTATTTCTGTCTTGCTGCTTGTGATTTCCCTATATATGAAGGAGGGGAGGGCATAGGAACCATATAATAAGCTGGATTTTCTATATTTTTCATTTAAATTTTTTTGCTACAAACTTTTGACATCTTAAGATAACTCTGCATCTCTTTTCGACCATTTTTGCTAATGGTTGCAAAAATAAGAGGTCTTCCAGGTTAATTTGCTGACTGGCTGCATATCCGAACATAAAATAAATAATAAAAATTCGTAAAATAGTTTTTTTTTTTTTGTTACTATACCTGAAAAGTATTTTCCATTTTGATTTAAAGAAAGATAATATTCCAACAACCCTATCTGTTGTACTGAATACATAAATTAATTTTCTGCTAAAGAAGAGCTGTTCTCCATAAAAATGAATTAACTTTAGTATTGGGGGCAAAAAAGAATTTCAAAGTTAAAATGCCACATTATATCTTAAGGGAATTTGCATGTTGATTTTCAGTGTTGCATAAATATATTGTAATATGTAATTAAATGTTGAATTTGAGTCTAAGCTAAATGATATAATTCCAAGTTGTGAAAAAGTTATATTTCTATCTTTTAAGCTGATTTTTTTTATACACAAATGAGTACAACAATGAAAATATCTTTGTATATTACAACACCTTGATCCTCTTCACTTTGCATTTCAAGTGCAATAACTATTACAACCTGTTGTACATTTCAATTTGTTTTTATGTTTTTGTATAAATTCATTGTTTTAATGTCATATGATTTAAATTCTTATGTAAACTTAGTTTGAAATTTTAGAACCCTTTATTTTGGATACATTTTTAATTTACTACTTCATTATTGTGATATTTTTATTCTAATAAAAAAATGACTACATTGTTTCAAATTTTATTCTTTAAAATAACAACAAATAAATCCATACTTTAAGTTTTATACATAATTATGTACAAATTATTTCTTCAGTTTGACTTAATAAAATGCACTAACGATCTATTTCACCAAAAACAACATCAAGAGTACCTAAAAATATAAGGTAAATTAAAATTTCATCTTTATTCTTTTTCATATAAAATTCATACATTCTCATTAACAAAAGATGGAATGTACAGTAAACTCCCAATTATCGGCGGTCGGATAATCCGCGTTTTTTTTTTTTTTTTTTGAAACTTGTGATTGTGATGTTGTTTGCTTTTAGATTTTACATATATTTTTTATATTCAATATTAGTAAATGCAATGTAGCAATGATTTGAATGAATGTGTGAGTGTCATTAATATTTTTTATCTATTGCATACACTAAGAATGTTTTTTTACCTATTATTCGGATTATCCGTGGTTACCGTGCCACCATATTTCGCGGATAATCGGGAGTTTACTGTATTAGCTTTTAATGCAACTATAAACAATCTTTATAACCATAACTATGAAACACCAGGTTCGGAATTACAAAGTTAACAACTAAATACATGTAAAATTTGAATAAATAAAGAATCTTTTTAAATTTTTGTTTCCAATACGCTACTGTCATTTTCTTTTCCTTAAACAAGAAACATTAAAAGTATGAAGTTGAAAATAATTCAGTTTTACTGATGTTACAGGGTGTCCTTGAATGCCATGTACGAACTTGGAAGTGAGGTAGAGAACACGATAACAAACAAGAATTGTGCAGGAACATAAGGCCGCAAACGCAATGTTGACACACACTAATGCATACAAAGATAGAAACTGACGGATGCGTAACAGGTTACAAATTTATTACATGCACACGGATGATTTCACACAACAATTTGTTTTTAAGAACAACCATTGTTGAAATTTGCAGCCTGTAGCTTAATATACTTGTCATAAAGACAAAGCAGCAATCGATGAAAGCTTGTGAAAATGACTCCTCATTGCGACTCATATAGTACACGATATTTTTTCAAACAAAATCTATGATACTCTATACAGACCCCGAAGAGTTCCTATTTTTCCTACTTTTTCCTACTTTTTAGAGCTTTCTCCTTATTTTCCTACTTTTTCCTTTTTTTTCCTACTTTTTCTTTCATTAGTATATCACTTCCAATTGTGCATTGATTCTTATTTTTACAATGCCTCACCGATGATTTTCTGCATGTTTCAATTTTGAAAAGCAAAAAGAAACAAGCGGATCCTGAGCTTTGCATTGACTGACTACAGTAATTTCTGGAAGGAACGCCACAGCGTTTGCGTGTTTAAAAGTTAAATTTTCGTAAGTGACTTGTTTGCTGTTGCGGCGTTTATGATCGACTTTTCTTTTCCCGACTTCAGTCCTACTGTTTTAACAACAACAAAAAAAAAAAAATAAATAAATAAATATAAAAAAAATAAATAAATAAATAAAAATAAATAAATAAATAAATAAAAATAAATAAGTAAAGAAAGAAATAGATACTGGCACATTCTGATGCAATTATATATTATTTACCCGTCAGTTGGAAGCTTTAATTAAAGTAAACGCCTGACTTTTCAAACAGTGCGGAAAAAGCCGAATTTCCTATTCGCCGATTTTTTGTATAGTTAATTACAAGTGAAATGGAGCTCTATTCAAACATAGGAACGTAAGAAAGCAAAAGACAAAAAACCTGTATTCTGTACATATTTCATTGATGTTAGTACAAAATAAAAGCGACAGAGAACTGAAATTCACAAAAACGGACCACTTCAAAAACAGTCACGGAAACTAACTTTGGTCATGCATTTATATGATTATTGTTCATTCTAAATCGCAAACATGATTATAAAATTTCATTTTCTTTCCTTGCAAAAAGTGTTTGCCAAAAAAAAAAAACCCTACATGAGCAAAACGTTCCCGTTTTGGGAGAAAAATCGAAATTCAGTTTAAATAGCGAGATTCCGTTTTTATTTCTTCACATTTTTAAAAGTTGGGGGATAGAGCCACAAGCAAATATGTACTGTATTTTTTTTACTTTTAATGGGTATTTTCTACTCTGATATATCATCAATATCGAGGAGTTGCTTACCATTTTTATGTGCTGCATTTATGGCAATGCGGCATTTCTGAAAAGTTAAACTCTTTTCGATAGACTCTTACTCTTTTCAGGGTGCGGCAGTTATACCGATGCGGCGTATCTACTGTAAGTTATTGTACTCAGGGCGCCTGATCGAAGGGGGGGGGGGGGGGAGATATATGCAGGCATTTGATGCCAGGTGCTCCCCCCTTACTCTCAATTTCGTGAACAATTTCCGAATGAATATTTTTATTGTATGGTGAGGATGTAGAGAACTACATGCTTTCCCTTTTATGCACAGAGAAAAATTAGTACTTGATATTTTTCTTTGATGAAAATGTTATGTTTACCATCCATGGATTTTTCTTTTTCTTTTTTTTCTGGGACAAAAATTTTGAAACAAGGAGGTAAAAAAATCCTCAAACCTGAAAAACAATGTTAATTTTTATTGCTTGATTAAAATTATAACTGGCCCGTCATTTTTATTTTTCCTCCGGGGGTGGCTAGCGAAGAATGTATACTGAATGCGAATTTAATCTGAAAACAACAAAAACCGCACAAACTTGTATAGTTAAGCATTAATTTTCCAAATCCAGCGAGGAGAGAAATTGACCCTACTGACCCCCCATAAATGACTTTCCTGAAACAAAAATTTATGTTGAATGCTAAAAATACATAACATAATACAAACCCTTTGACCCTTTAGTTTACTTGTTTCGTTATTTATTTAGTTTAATTATTTTATTATAAATTTTATGTTCCATATTTAAGAACAAATATATTTTAGTTCTGCATTTTCAATCGTTTTCGTTTTTTTTTTCTTTTCAAATTCAAACACCTGCCCCTGTGTATGCAAGAATGCATGTCAGCTGCTGATTATTTTTAACGAAAACTAATTTAATATTTGCTTTGCTTTTTGTATCATAGTTTATGACAACAAGAGCTGAAAGTGTTAGTATTTTCAAATGATAAATGGATGCTCTCAAAGGAATGTTTTCGTTTTCGACAAAACAAATCTTTAACAAAAATAGTTTTATTGCACTAAAAATATGAGTTTTATTATTATTATTTTTTTGGCGATCGCTACATTACATTTCATTCTTTCACACTTAAAATTTTTATTACTGTATTGTTGAAAGATGTTACTTTTTTCGGATTTTATTTTCATATTTTTGTAATTAATATCTTTGTTTCCACCAGTTTATTTTTCATGCTGATGATTGTCAGCTTGTTTCTTTCGTTTTGTTTTTGCGACTCGATCTTTCATTATTAACTCCCTTTAATACTTTAAAAGAAATGTTAGTTTATTTTTGGGACAGTTTTAAATCAAAAATACTGTTAATTAATTTTACATTAGAAATAAAATTTACGCTAAATTTGTTTCCTCTTGACGTGCGTGTAGTCCTATCTCTTCCTATTTTTTCCTACTTTTTAAAGTGATTTTTTTCCTACTTTTCCTACTTTTTTAATTTTTGATTCCTTATTTCCTACTTTTTCCCTCCAAAAAACCACTTCGGGGTCTGTCTATACCTTTTTTAATCACTTTTTATGTCTACCCTCTGAAAATCAAAGAATATGATAATACATGCCATTTTCAAAAATTGATACTCATATTGTAATATATTGTTGTAAGTCAGAAATTAGTTTTGTCATTATTAAATGACAAAGTTCCTGTTATTAACGCTTAAGCATATTTATTTTAAGCATATTTATATTTTAAATGCTTTGTACAGTCAGTCAAGTGCCACATGGGGGCAAAGTGAGAAATAGTTTAGTTTCATTTACTTACACTTATACTATCCATTATAAAATCACTTATGTACTCATTCAGTAATTATTTCCTTTACCATCTCTTCGTTTAATAATTCCTTTATTTATTCATTCATTTACTTACTTTTTTATCAATTCACTTTTACTCCTTCATTTACTTTTTCTCATATATTAACTTATTTATCTATTGGTTAATTGTTTCATTTCCTTTTCTTGATCAAGTATATCTTTAACAATCAAATAGAAAATATTTCATTAGAAAATAATATTATTTTTCACTTTGCCCCCCTCCCCAAAGAAAAAGTGAAAAATTTCCACCCTTTTTTGAAGGTGCAAATTTACTATCAAAAATAAAAAATGTTTCAATGCAGATTTACTTTTCAAGTACATTGTTCTTTATTTATATACCGCAATTTTCAGCACATATTTCCAATTTGTTTATTTTGAAAAAAATAACTATTACAGTTATCTCTCTCACTTTGCCCCGCATTTCAATACTTATAATTTAATAATACAGGGTGTTTCTGAACTCTTGGGCAAAACTTAAAGAGCTGATAGTACACATCAGAATCAACAAGATAAAATAAGGATCTCAAAACATCTTCTGAAAAAGATAGGTGCCATTAAAGTTTGGGGTCCAAAATTTCAAATGATCATAAAAGACGGAAAAATTGGTTGATTTGTTTGTGCTTTTCACTAAAATTATTTTTTTATCAGTATTTTCTTGAAAATAAATTTTGAAGATGTAGTTTAAAAAATGCTGATAGAGGGAGTTTTTGACTTTGTAGTAACAAACAACTATTTTTTATGGCTATTTTTGAATCTCATTAAATGTTTTCTAATGCTTGGACTTGAACTTAAATTTTGAGCTTAAAATTTGAACTGTTGGGAGTGATTAAGTAGTGAAAACTGAACTGTCTTCAAAGGTTGAAATGCAATTTGTCACAAAAAAATGTATGTATCAAGAATAAATTGAGCTACAACCAACAAACTCGGCAGGAATGTTGTTTGGTAAGAGATGATTTAAAATTTCTTCACCCAGTGAGGAAATTTTAAATCAAGGGTAAGTGCGCTATTCGCATACAAGATGTGCAGATAGGCACGATTGAAAGTGGAAAAGCATGCGTCAAAGGGCACTTCAAACGAAACTGTCGAGCAGTAAGGATGCTATTGTGACTAGGACGACCTTTTAGAGGTACAGTACAACCTCGATATCTCCAATCTCTCGGGACCGAAAAAATTCGAGATATCAAGTTTTTGAGTTATCAAGGTTTTAAAAAAATTGCACTGGAATCTCTCACAATTACACACACGTATGCTATATGCATTTATATATGTACTATGAGATCACTTTGAATTACGATCAATTAAGTAGTCTTCAATATTTTACTAGATTTGAAATTTTATAATTGTCGAAAGTGCACAGGAAGAGATTTTAAAATGAACAACCATTTCAACTTGGTTTTTCCCCTAAAAATTTAAAAATTCTTATCTTCAACTAGTAGCTCCCCACATAAGTTTTCAGCAGCCATTTTATAGGAGTTAAAAAAGCAGAATGATGAAAATGAGGAACGCATTTTCCGTTTTTACTTGAAAACTGACTGGCGAAAAATCAACCCCGTTTCCTCAAAGTGGACAGCATGTTCGAGAGAAATGCACAAATATTCTAAACTCTGGGGAAAACACAGCACCCCTTTCATACCAACACTTCCTTATTATCTTGCTTCAATCCCCTAATCACAAAGTTTCCAAGAAGAGAGATGAAAACTGGTCCCTGGAACTGGTTTTACTACAAAAATTGCCAAAGAAAAACGACAACTGAAACTTGCTTCTGTGCAAAAATTTCGACATATCAAGGGTTTCGAAAAGTAAATTTCGAGATAACTACGGAAAATACATAAGGGTTTTTAAAGAAAATGCAGGGGGAAAATGTTTTTTCGAAACATCAAGGGTTTCGAGATAAGGAGGTTCGAGATATCAAGGTTCAACTGTACACAAACAATTTTAGGACTTTTTAAAGGGATGTACAGTGGGTCTCAGAGAAGCAGGATGGTTGTATAGGGGTGGATAGGGTGGGTTGAAAAAACTAATTTTTTTTTATTTCAAAGTTGTAATAGCACGGAGAAGTTGCGAATTATAAAGACAAACAAAGGGAAAAAAGAATTATAGAAACCGATTGATATCTTCTGTTTGCGCATGGGGCCTAAAATTTGAAAAAATATGAAAAAAACATCACTTTTGAGATTAATTTTTTTTTAATTAGATGTTTTTTTAATGTAATAGTTTGTAACGTCTTTAAACTGAGCCTTTAAAAGTTGTGTTTAAATTTGGATTCGATCAGCTAATATCTTTCAATCACACATGGGTCCCAAAATTTTCCAAAATAATGAAAAAGTTACATTTTTATGGGTTTCCGGTATTTGATGAATAATCAGTATCTAAATATTATAGACGAAATATTTTTTCAATCGAACTGAAAATCAGATAGAAAAAAAACCTGTCAGATTCAGTCAATGTTTTCTGGTAGCGCAAAGTTGTAGAAACTCTCTTGCGCAGACATCGGATTGCAATCCAGACAACATCACTCGCATGACTGGGGGCGCTCTCCTCCACGCCATCCCCGCCTTCCTAGAACCAAGTTAACTGTCTCCCAACATTGTTTTTTTTTTCAGTCTGCATATGTTAGTAGTGATCTCAGTAAACTATTATTTAGTTTGATCTAACTGTTTTCATTCTGCAACTCTTGTAGTTTTCTGTCACGATATATGCCTGGGCAATGGGCAGTTTGTCTCCTTCATTTCAATGAGTTGCCATTTCGCCATAAGTTTAAGCTCTTGGATGGCAAGACAACGGAGCCCAGTACCTCTAAAGGGGGAAAAAAAAGTAAAAAATCAAAATATCTAAAAATATAAATGTTGTAATGTCTTGTGCTGTTTGATGTTGTCATGTGTAAATGTAAAAAAAAAAGGGGAGGGCTCCCATAGCACGGAGATAGACAATCCGGCCAGCTTCCAGGCATGGTGTCGTCAGTAAGCCCGAGGTCTTCAAGGAAGCAAGTTCCACCCCCATGGAACCCCCCTCGAACTCCCCACCTATTTTTCGTAATTTCCATTGCAAAGTGTTCTCTCATTTTAAACCGAGACCGACAGGGGATCGGCGGGAAACACTTATATGGCAGTAACTAACTATACTTTATTTTTCAGCAATTAACTCATTTTTTTTTCCATTACAGAGAGGACACTCCGGAAATCAGGACTGATCAATATCTGCTCCCCACATAGAAGGAGTGTCCTAGTGTATGTTTCTGCCGTAGTGCATAAAATGTAGTAATGCATAAATGTATTAGTGCATTTTTATGTTTAACCCCCTTCCCTTACAGGGAGCCATAGCACGCCAAAGAAGTACGGGGAGATATCCCATATCTCATGGCGAGCAAGGCTCACACATTAAGGGGTAAACTCCCAGCTGGGCTGACGCCCAGCACGGGGACCTTCCCCGGCGCAATAAGCAGCAAGACCGTCTGTGGCTTAGATGACTATCGACCGTCACACTCAGCCGTGCGGGGGGCCCGCTACACGGACCCCCCGGACGGTGGAACCTAAGGCTTCCAGCTAAGTGGTGGGGTGTGTGCGGAGAAAAGTACCTCTAAAGGGCCAATTGGTCTTGGTGAAAAGTTTGTTGGCTGTCTGGAACATTACTTTCAAGCAATTCGCAGTGCACACGCAGACTATTGAACGCTGCGTAAAACTTGTCACGGTAGTCTCAGGAAAAGTTTGTAGAGTTGAATCTCAAGACGGATTTATAAGAACCACCCTACTGTCCAGATCATCTATACCTAACTTCACCAGCAAATAGGTCTTCAAAGTCAGGGATTGAATCACTGTCAATATGTGATTCGATGTCATTGTCGTCACTAATTTGTACCAACAATGGAGAATAAGATAATTCACAGTACAACCATCATCCAGTTGATCATTTCTGAGTATTCTTGCACATAGAAGTTGATTTTTGCATGAATGTTCTGTTTTTCTTCTTCGACCTTTCTTGACTTCAGAATTCTACTAGCCCCGAATATTTATGTATTTATTGTCATCTTGAGTCATGGCTAAACAATAAGTTTTCTGGGTGAGAGAAAAAAGCATTCTGTTCGATCACAGGGTCGACAACATAAAGCAAAGGTTTTGGCAAGTACCTGATATATTGTATTGCTTGGTAAACAAGTTTTGGGCTGTCTTAAGTAGGTTTGATAAAAACCACATTGGCATGAATGATTTCAATATAAACTATACTAATTCTTGAAGTTCAGGTGCGAGGCTTTCTTCACTTGGAAGCAGCATCCTGAACTTAGCATAGGAAATGGCTGTTAGTTTTTGCCATGAGATTTAGGGAATTAAATTTTTTGAAACATATTAAGGAAACTTTATAGTTAGTTTGAATGCTGTTGAAACCTATTATGATTACTTTACTATTTACAGAAGTTATATTATTTAAAGTTGTTGTTTATTATATGGATCAATAAAATGAAGTTAGTTTTCAATTGAACTCTGTTACTTCAATCTTCAAGAAAACTTTTAGATATAACAACGAAGGCATCTGCTAAACCTTAGGATTTTACTCTATTTTTAGAGTTATTAGAGTTAAGCTCGCATGTTAGGTTAACATATTTCATTCAGAAAACATCTAATTAAAAATTTTAAAAAAATCTCAAAAATGATGTTTTTCTCATATTTTTTCAAACTTTAGGCCCCATGCGCGAACGGAAGATATCAATCAATTTCCATGAGTCTTTTTTTCCTTTGTTTGTCTTTATAATTCGCAACTTTACTGCACTATTACAATTCCGAAATAAAAAAATGAGTTTTTTCAGCCCAACATGTTGTACAGGCTTATCTGCCGCCACTTCAGTGGGAGCGATAGGGTAGTAGCCTAGTGTAGGCGAAAATAAATGAATCACTCCATTGCGGTTGGTTAAGGCATTTTAGAAACAGAAATGAGGGCGAAGATGGTTCATCATAAAGCAGTCACTATCGCATCGACAAGGTCGCTAACATTAGTTCCATGCCATTTAACACCTTCCAAGAAACTTATGGTATCAAGAAAAACAATCCGGAGTAGACTGAAAGACCCTAGTATCTCGAACTGGAAGGGCGTCAATCGCGATGGATTGGATTTTCACTGCACTTGATTAGCTGGGTTGTGACAGACAGGAGGCATGTTGGCATGTTATCTTCAACGATGAATCCCGATTTAGTCTCAGTGGTCATAGGTAACCTATTTCACTCCATACTACGCCGTATCTTGTCTTGTATAGCTGCTAGAGGAGGCTATATTGCTTATGGTTTTGTAACCTATATTGTGTCATAACTTCTTAATAAAGCAATCTTTTGTTCTGAATTTTTAATCATTTTCTTATCTTCTCATAGGCCACATGCATTTTAAGTATCGTGAAGATTGTTCGCTTTCTTCTAGGTGATTTTTTTTTTTTTTTTGGTGACAAAGTGTATTTTAACTTCTGAAAACAGTGCACAACACCTAATCACTCCCAATGATTCTGATTTTGAGCTGAAAATTTTAGGTCCAAGCATTAGAAAAACATTTAATGAGATTCAAAAATAGCCGTAAAGAATAGCTGTTCGTTACTTCTAAGTCTAAAGCGCCCTCTATCAGGATTTTTTAAACTATATCTTCCAAATTTATTTTTCAGAAAATACTAATAAAAAGAATAATTTTAGGGAAAACCACAAACGAATCGACCAATTTTAAAAGAATAATTTTAGCGAAACCTAATAAAAAGAATAATTTTAGCGAAAACCACAAACGAATCAACCAATTTTTCCGTTTTTATGATCATTTGTAATTTTGGAAGCTAAACTTGAATGACGCCTATCTCCTTCGGAAGACATTTGGAACTCTTATTTTTGATGTTATATTTTTTGTCCAGATGTGTACTACCACCCCTTAAAGTTTTGCCCAAGAGTTCAGAAATACCCTGTATATGTAGAAAGAGTGTCTTAAAAATTAATAATATTAAAAATTATTTTTAAAAAATCTGCTTTCAAGCAGTATAATCTTTACCATACGTAAATTCATCCATTTCTTTTAAAATCTTTTTGTAAAAGTAGTTTCTTTAGCACATTATCTACTGGCTGCCATGCATACCGGCATCTATTACGTATAAATTTTAAAACAAAATGTAGTTTATTCAATACATCTACCGGATATTACGGATGATACATAAGAAAATTTTCTCTGATACCTGATGAAATCCCAGTTAATCAAAGTGTCACATTGACATTGAGTGAAGTTTAATACATATAATCTAAATATGTGGTCAACGCAGGTAATGTGTAAATGGAAATACAAAACAGTGATAGGGAGTTCAGGTCCATTAGTTTTTTTGTTCATCCAATGAAATGTTACTCCTGAAAATGAGTTGCTTCATACAGTTAAAAGTAATGTTAATCTATTACCTGAAAAGAATCAGTGAGCTCTATTTTTATGTAAATTTTGATAAATAATTTCATTAGTAGTTGCTAATAAAAATTTTGAAACCTTTTTAGCTTCATTTTTTAAAGATTTTTAAAATCTTCAAAGATCAAAGTACTGGAAAAGTCTTCAAAGCTTGAGGAATTTTTATAGGTTTATTTATTCTTTTTTTTTTTTTTTTTTCAAAATTTTATTCATCAGTGCAAAAGGGAGTTATTAGTTCAAGTATTTAAAGTAAAATTTCAGATATTGATGCAAGATGAGAAAATTTTAACAATGTCTATAAGTTTGATTGTGTATGTGTGAATAACTTATCGATGTAATGGTTTCTAAATTAAATTCATGACATGAGTTTAATTTAGTCACAAAAAAATACCACTCAGACACATATCATGATCGGTCAAGTAGAACATGGTGAAATTTGACCTATCAACTTTCAGCAAATAAACAAAGAACTAAATTAAGATTCAAGTTAGGTATGTATTATGATTATTTGTACATTTACTAAAAGTAGTTTTTGCACACTTTCTTTAAATTACAATATTGCTACCAAATTGGGATTTAAAAATTATATATGAACCTTTTTTGCTGAAAATGTTTTATATTTGCTTCAAACTGTGTAGTGACAATGTACAAAATGAAAGATTTTGTTATGAAACTGAATTCACCTGATACAAAACTGTTTTTACCGATACAAAACTGTTCGTTCTGATAGAAAATTGGCATTTTTGCTGATACAAAGCTGATACAGAAATGAATTTTTGATTTTCCACCCCTGCTGATTGCATCCATTGAAATCATTCGTTTCGATCTAATCCCAATAACTGTAACCAGGGTAGATCTTAGTTTTTTATGGTTTTCTTTATTTTTTTCTAGTAAGATTATATTTTGTTTTTAAAAAAATATTTTTTATGAATTTCCTAAAATAAAGGAAAAGAAATTAAAATCGAAAAAAAAAAAAGTTTTTTTTGAAAAACTTAAAGGTTGTTTGAGAAAAAGAGCTGAAAATTTAATTAAATTTTTTTTATTCCACATTAAAATCATCCCCCAAGCACAGGTCAAAAAAACAGGAAGGGCAGATTTGACATATAAACCCGGCTATGGCCTTTATCTCCTAAAATTAGTTAAGTAGCAACTACATGAAAAGTAGTTAGCTTAATTTAGTTCACTACTTTTAAAAACTTAGCTATACTTGTTTTGAAAATGTAGTTCACTACACTTGTAATCAAGGGCACCCATATGCAAAATTTTAAGGGAAGGGGGGGGGGGGGCTCATATATTTTCCCCATGGTTTAGCAGGATATTTTCCCCATAGAAACCAAATTCAGTAGAGATTAGAGTTATTAAAATTTGACATTTTTAATAACTTATTCATTAATTTCTGAAGAAGAAATGTTTTTACATTTTTGCAAAGAAAAACGTACTAAAAGCAAGGAAGTTCTAATTTCAAAGGGGGGGGGGGGCTTGAGCCCCCCATTTACATCCCCCCCATATGGGCACCCTTGTTTGTAATCAAGTAGTGGTATTTAACTACAAACAGAAGTTTTTCCACTAACGTCAACAACAAATGAATAACAACATTAAAGAAAACACCAAGTTTATAAAAAATAATATATTACCAATTATAGCTACTATGTCTGCTAGCATGTGACGTTTACCAATGTGATCTAAGCCAGCCTAGTGAAAAAAAGAAAATATGAAATTAATTTCCTAAAATTTTTGAAACAAATGAAAAGAAATTAATATCTATATGTTCTAAATATTACGCACCAAATGAGCAAATCCCGGTGCTTTAATTTTACAACGATATGGTCGACTACCTCCATCAGATACTAAATAAACTCCAAACTCACCCTAAAATTCATTAATAAATAAAACAATTAGTATGGAAAAAAAAACCCCACATCATAATGATATGCACAAGAAATAATTTATTTCTACAAAAGGCTTGAATACATAAAATGACTAAATATTTTAATCACAGAAGAATTAATTTAAAATTGCAAGTCAAAACTGGCATAATATTTTTAAATGAATTCCGAACTAAAAATGTTACTTCATGAGTAAAACATGTTTTTTTTTGCCTATAATTTATTTAGAAGGGTTACTCAATTAATTCAATAAAAATTAATTGAAAGGTTATTATTTAATTATTTGTTTTTATCAATGCTAAGTTAAAAATTATACTTGATTTTCAACAAATATTCATAGACTAATATAGACTAATATAGATAGATAGGCAGATGGATATACATTTAGAGATAAATATAGAGATAGAAGATGGGATTATCTATAGGTAGATAAACGGATAGATTAGAAGATAGATGGATATATATTAAAGCACTTTCATACCATCACCAAATTTCTTGAAATCTCTAACTTTGGTAGCTGTATTACATTTAAAAGTGAATAAAAGTGAGCTAAGAAATAAAGCATAAAGATACAGCGATTGTGTAAAAAGTTCAACCAGCTGGTCACTTTGTCACATGTCACACTTTTTTTCATAAACGTACCTATTAAAAAAGACTTGTTGTCATGTTCTCTCCATTGTATGCATCTTTTGTCATGTCTTTCCTCTCCCTTGTCACAAACTGTTACTATTTCGTGAACCCCACCTTAAAGCGGGACTTCATTCGTGGACAGCCCCTATTTCGTGGCAACCGTATGCAAATATACATTTCCCTACTTTTTGTTTTTGTATGCAAAGTAAAAACATTTCTTGAGCAGCAATTAGTGCCAAAAATTTCACCCCAATAGATGAAGAGTGCCCGCCAATTTAACGATTATCGAAATCTTCCTGAATGAATTGATCCTGCACAAAACTCAGATTATACGTAAAACTTCTGCATGAACAGTGCTTCTTTTAATAAGTTTAATATTATTGAGTAAGTTGACTTGACCTCTGAAGGTAGAATTATTAAATTTCAAACAGTCAAATGAACGAATCCTACTTGCTATATTAAAAATTGTCCATTCAAAAACACTGGACATTGCAATAATAGTGTAATTTTTAAAAAAAATCATGTTTGTGGTTTGTTTACAATTTAGGGGAAAACTGACAAATGCACTTTTCAAAATTTTTGATCCCTCTCCCCTTTGCCACATATTGAACTGTTTTTCATAAACGTTCTTGTCAAAAAAAGCTTGATGTCCCATTCTCCCCATTGTATGTTCCTCATCATTTATTTCCTCCGCCTTGTCATGAAGGCTACAATTTAATGAACCCCACCTTGAAGAGGAACTTCATTCGTAGTCAGTTTCTTGCAAATAGACATTTCTGTATTCTTTTTTTTACGAATGCAAAAGAAAAATATTTCTCGTCCTGGCATTGGTACCAAAATGGATCAAGTTCGCAAATTTCACAATTATGGAAGTGGTTCTGAATGAAATGATGCTGCAAAAGTCCCTTAATAAATAAAAAACAATATTTTTTGTAAAAATAGGCATGATCTTGCGGTTAAATATAAAATTTCCAACTCTACTCACTGCAACATATAATTGTCCATGCGAAAGCACTAGAAGTCGTAGTAATATGCCAATTTTATCACAAGTTTCACCTTGAGATCTATTTGGGGTGATAGCAAATGCAGGTATTATTGGAAGCTGGAACTGAAAATCGTCCCTCACTCCGTAAAATAATTTATTTAAATATTAAAATCGCGAAAACACAATCAAAATGAAAATATTTTAAATGCTTGTACTTATCCTAAAAGCCTCAATAATAGAAACAAATGCAAGAATTTAAATTCTTTATGCTCAAGCGAGGAATGGCAATACCACAATATTATCCAGCAATTACTTCACGCTAACTGTGTCACGTGAAAAAGCAAATAAAAGTGAATTTTCGCTATTTTATAATTGCGTTTAGAGCTGTTTCTAGTCAACATAGCGGGTTTGCATTTACACACGGTAAAACTGGGTAAAACATGTTTCAAAGCATTTTTTGCAAGCTTTCCAACCATACCAAGCTCGAAGCATTAAAATGCATTTTTCGTGTAGAAAAAGTGGTTTAAAAAAATGAATTAAAACTTAATGTTTCACACTTACAACAATGAATTTCAAGAATAGAAAAGAGATAAAATTAAAGATTTTGAACGCTTATAACTTTTTTCTACTGGATTTAGGTTCTTGGACCTTGGGCGCCCGGACAATTTTTTCGTTAGGAATGTTTTTTAAAGACCTTTCCAATCATATAAAATTCAAAAAAAATTGGACCATCCGTTTGAGTAGAAAGAGCCATTTAGGACGAAAATGTGTTCTTTATTAATATCTCCGTTAATTAGCGTTCGATTTCAAAAACTTTTATTGATGACACTAAAACTCAGCAATAGCTACTGAACAAAAAAAAAAAAAAAAAAATGAAGGAAATTGGTTCAAAAACAGAGGAGAAGTCGGTACCGAAAAAAAACGGCTTGTCTATTAATATAAACGATTACATATTGTCAAATGTATCATTTCTAAAGGGTGTTTTTAGCCAGTACGCATAATTTACTTAATATTTCACCAAACTTCATAAAGACTTGCATCAGAAATGCTTCACATGATTCAGCTAGTATTTTAAATTGAATAAATATATAAATAAATACAGATAGAACATGTAATGTATTTGAAGAGTTTAAAGTTATCTTTTGCAGACTCTCTGGTCAGACTACATTGGCAAATTAAAGTTTAAGTAATATTAATGCTTCAGCTGAAAATATTCACTAATAAAAAGATAAATGAATACAAAATCATAGATGGTTCTAAAACTATGTCCATACTAGTTTAGAAATTTAAACACCCCCTTTTTAGACTAATTAATTAACATGCCTACCTAATATTAATTTAAAAAAGTTTCATCACTTTGTCTAGACAATTGTTTTTATTTATGATGATACAGAACATGGTTTTATAAACAAGGAAAATTAATGGAATTTAATAAATAATCTAAATTACTGACCTTAGGAGCTTCAATAGCTGTATAAGTTGCTCCTGGAGGTACAGGATAGCCTTGTGTGAAAATTTTGAAATGGTGTATTAAAGCTTCCATGGAAGTCTAAAGGCAGAAAACAAATTTGCCATATTAATTTAAGTACATACAGTCTGAAAATTCATTTGGACACAAAGGACTTAATAGTATAAATACAGCATTCATATAAAGTTTAAATGGTGAAAGACATAAATGTCCAGGGGTAATTGTGAGATTATGAAAAAAATACCTGAAAGTTTTGAAGAAAAAATCCCGCAAGGAGGGGGAGGGGAAATCTTTTGCTAAATTTAAGACCTTAATACTCAAATATACATAATCTTGAACCTACATGCATTATTTGCTTTTATTATTTTATACAAGACACATTTTTTACATTCAAATTGTTTCAAAAGTCAAAATATTGTGCATTTGTGTAATTGAATCGTTAATGAGTAAAAGAGCTATCTTTGAGCAAGTATTACAGTAAACTCCCGATTATCCACAGAATTTGGCGGGATGGTAACAGCTGATAGTCGAATAATCGGTAAAAAACGACACTACTGTATACAATAACTAAAGAATATGAATAACATTCACACATAAATTAAAATTATAGCTGAAAACATTGCTACATTGCATCTAACATTGAATGTCAAAAATATATGTAAAAGGTAAAAACGGACAATAACACAATCATAAGTTTAAAAAACATTTAATGGTAGTTAAAAAATATAAAAAAATGAAAAGACCCGCAAATAATCCCACCAATAATCGGGAATATACTGCATATTAGTTATCTTCAAAACATTCTTTTAAGGAGAAATCAAAGAATTTCACAATAAATTTTCAATTGGTTCCGAACAAATGCGTTGTAATTAATAAAGAACACACTTGCTCCTGAATTTCTTGAAAAGAATTTCTCTAGATGCAATTTATAAATCTCGTAATCAATGCAATATTAATTAATGCAAAGATTTCCTATATTTTTAAAGACAGAAGTGAATTTTAACTAGAGAAGTAATGTTATGGATACATTTCAAAAATTAAAATAATTGAAATGAAAGATAATTCAGGCAGTGATTCAGCATTTTACTTTCTGACACAAGAAAGTAAGAAATTGAGTCTTTGCGAAAAACGATTTCTATGGTCAAAGTTGCAGAAATAAAATTTTTTTTTTGCAGATCTTTGAGTGACCTTCGACCTTTGCTCAAGGAGTCAACCACAAGTAATTATGTACCAAAAGATATCCAGGATATAGTAGAACACGAAATAATTGTCAGTGCCAAGGTTCATTCTTTCTTCAAGTAAAAAGTATTAGCTCATGTAAATTGGTACGTTTTTCTCGAAAAAAGAACCAAGTCCAACTTTAACCTCCAAAAACTTATATAAAAAATATTTTTCTTAAATAAAATTTTTTTTTCTCTTTTTTTAAATAAAAAAACACGTGCTTAGTAGTTTTAAATAAGGAACATATGCTGAAAATTTCAAAAAAATCAAAAATGTCAACTATCCAGCCTGCTTGGTCCTGAAAAAAATTGGCTCTTAACAGAAATGTAAAACTTTCAGACAACACGTTTTGTGGAGGGAGAAAAAATATGTTTAATGAAATATATTTATTTGCCAATAACTAAAAAGACTATAACCAACGTATAACTGATGTTGCAATAACCAATTTAATGACTAAACAAAGAACCCACTTTTAAAAGCATTGCACTTTAAGTAAGATGTATACAAAATTAAATCATACAATTGAAGCAAGAAGGAACAAAACAGTTAATGTACTTTTCAATAAAGAATAATATAATAAATAAATATCTGAAAAAGCTTAATTTGCATGACACAAGCTTAACTTAAAAAGAAAGAAAAAGCTAAAACATGCATTTGTCATTGGTAAAAAAAAAATTGTGCTAAGCAAAATTAGATGTTGATTACAAAGCAAAAACGAAGTACCTTCATTTCACTTCTTTTAGGCGGAACAACTTTATGATCATCTACTTTGATTTCACCCGGGGGCATATTATTAATGCACTGATAAATTATTCTCATACTTTGCCTCATTTCTTCTACACGGCACAGATACCTATTCAAAAACCAAAATAAAAATAATAAGTTAACACACATGTCGTCAAAACACAGCATGAACCACTTGACACTCTGAATGAGTTTTTTAAGCACTTAGGTACATGCCAGTTTTGGTGTAAATTTGTATTTTCATATTCCAGAAAAGTATGTATTAAAATAATTCCAAAATGCAAAGGGATTGAAATCTTGAACAGAGAATCAAATTTTCGCGAAGTACTTTCACTGTTGACATGTTTTCCAAAAATAAATTTATTTATTATTTACTAAAACTAAACATAAATAAATTAAACATGGAATATGCTAGTCTAAGATAGCATATTTGAAAATAACATTAAACTGCCCAAAATATTAAAAAAATTACAAGATGCAAAAAGATTGAAATCTCAAACACGGCAAGCAATTTTTCGCAAAGTCCGAGTAAGTTTGATGTTGCCATGTTTCCGAAAAAAAAAGTTATCTATTGAAATTAAACATAAAATAAGCTAATCGAAGTTGGCGTATGTCAAAATAAGTTCCAATTGCCAAAAATATCAAAATATTAACAAGATGCAGAAAGATTGAAATCTCAAACACGGCAAGCAATTTTCGGCATAGACCGAGTAATGCAACATCCAAACAGCGTCCGCACATCACGTTCGCCACGTCAAGCGGACACACTTACGTTTTCCGAACAGGGGGAAGCATTCATATATTTGAACGCGCGTAAAGCCAGGGTTCATACTCTATTTGAATGAAAAAATTCCATGACTTTTCCAAGACTTTTTCATGACTTCAATGAAAATTTTTATGACCTTGTCATACGAAGAGAATAGCACTATCTCAAACTTGGTAATATATGGAAACGAGCATTAGCAAAACGTCTATATGAATGCCACAGCCTCATTGAAGCACTTAATCGTAACGGAAAAAATATAAGTGCACACTTAAAAAACTATTCTTATTTGTCTTCATCATATAAATTTAAGTAAAGTAAAAATGCAGTTAAGCGAATATGATGCTGCTTAAATGTCTGATTTTTTTAAAAAAACAGGCAGAATGATATTGAATGGGACAAAGGTTGAATGAGTCATCACTAAGTTTCAATAAATTTGCTTCAAAAGTTACCTTTTAGTGTCAATAGTGCCTTTAATCATCCACGTAACTTGACAGTATTTTGGTTCTTTAAAGTAAAGCCACATAGTTTAGTTCTTTATGTTTCTAAACCAGATCTTTCTTGAAAAAACCATTCAGTAATGAATCAATCTTCTGATTCAAAAGTATACTTGTTTTGTTTACAAATTTGCATAGATTTAAATGCATATAAATTAATAGATTCAGAAATTCCAGAACATGTTTGATTCTTGACATTGAACATAGCAGTGGGTCGCATGGATTAGTTTTGCTTGCTGTATGTTGGACACTATTGTTTTAGAGCATTAGAATTCCTCGTTTTCTGTATTCTATCGCCTGATTTAAGGTCTTTATTTTCTAAAACATTCAACAAATTAAGATAAACTCTGATAAATTTAATAATAAAGTCCTTACAAGTGATGAAATCGAACTCGCATGCAATTGAATTGCTTTTTTTTTTTTTGAGTGGGCGTGGCAAAACTAAGAACGTGAAGTTTTGCTACTACAGAATATGAAACATAAGAAGTGTTGAAAATAACAGAAAATTCAAACTATAAGTGATATCCAGGCAGTAAAATCACATCGCAAAAAATGGCAAGTAGCTGCGACAGAAGTGGATGCAATGAGATTTCAAAATTCAGATTTGATTTTTGTATCTTTCAATTTTCCACTTTTAATAGCTTTTATGTGCTACACTGTTAAATCACTCATTTCTAATGCTCCTTTAGCTACTGTTCCTTACTCTTTGTCTAGGAAATTTTTCCATGACTTGAAATAAATTTCCATGACTTTCAATGAAAATTTCAATTTTCCATGACTTTTCCAGGTCTGAAATTCTGTTATTTTTTCCCCATGACTTTCCAGGATTTCCATGACCCGTACGAACCCTGTAAAGCACATGTCGATACTCTCACCCAATAGTGAGATCGCACTCATCTCATGGAGACAATGAAACGTGACTCCCAACTCTACGGACGTCAGAGCCGTCAGATATCTGGCTTCTAGGCACGTTGACGGGTCCCGCACAATATAGCTTGCTGTCACGGCAACGCCGGCCGAAAACTGGTTTTAGGGAGAAAAGTATACGTCGGTGACGGATGTGCGGACGCAATGTGAATGTTGCATAAGTTTGATGTTGCCATAGTTCCAAAAAAAAAAGTTTATTATCTATTAAAATTACACATAAAATAAGCTAATCTAAGGTATTGTATGTTAAAATAATTTCTGATTGTCAAAAATATCAAAATATTAACAAGATGCAGAAAGATTGAACTCGCAAACACGGGAAGCAATTTTTCGCGATGCTGCATATGAAACACAAGTTCAGAAAATTCCACTGATGAAATATTCTTGAAATATATTTAAGCCCAAACCAATGATTTTCTGCTGATTTCAAGCACAAAAAACTTTTACTGGTTTCAAGGTTTTAAAACTTTTTTAAGGTTTTCAAGCAATTGAATATGAATTTTTTTCCAAGCACTTTTCAAGGTTTTTCAAGGGAGTACGAGTCCTTGAGGAATATCGGTAGCAACCGGCTTCAATTTGATGTCATAACTCCTCCCCAAAACCTCTTCATTTGCTAGATTTCCATACTGCAGCGGTTGAAAGAGGGGTAATGACGTCAATCTGAAGCGAAATAATACCGGAAAGTCAGGTTCAAAAGAAAAAAGGCGCCGCAGCCATGAGTTTGGGCGTACCAGACATCAGCACACAGTAGCTTTTAGCTTAATCAAAAATTTTAAAATCTGATTTTTAAGTAAAAACAATATAAAAGCGGACTAATTGGACCAAAATGTTAAAAACCAGTCTAAAGAAGACTTAACCCTAAAAAACGGACCATTTGGGAGCCCTGTATTCCACTTGTAAAAATAAAACTGAAAGTTGTCCTTCCTATTTATTTATAATCTCTAAAAATATATTTCATTTTAAATCTATTTCATATCCTATCCCATTTAAGTACATACAGCATCTAGCTTCTGAAAGGCCATACCTCCTTGCGTAATTGAAGTCATGAGACAAAAAGCGAGTGATAGGTTTAACAGGTCAGATTAAAGGTCTAATGAAACCAAAGGTCTCTCTTCTTCAAAGCATAGGCGGATTTAGAACTGAGTTCCTGGGGGGGCAGCATTTTTTTTTCTTTTTTTAGCATTATTAGTTGTCTTGATTACAACTGACTGGATTTAGATTTAGCGTGCCCCTAAGCTATTTCAGGGTTTGGGTCTCTTTAGTAGTCTGGTCATATTTTCTATCAGTGGCAAATGCATTACACATAAGCATTATACGACTCCCCATGCATTATACATAAGGTCTAAAGTGGAAAATGGAGTCCCTTTTAAGTAGGGAATAGAATATCTCGAATTTTAGGATGTTCGGGGGTTTCTCCCCCGGAGGAATTTTGTAAAATAGATATAAAATTCTGCATTTTGAAGCCTTAGAAGGGGTAATTGGAACTACTAAAATCTCGGAGACAGATAGCAAAATACTCTTTTGCAAATTACGATAATGCACAGTAAAAATTGTTTTCGGGTTGACAAATCAATTGCATCAGTTCTCAGAGAGAAAAAGCGAGAAAGTATAGAAGATTGTGCATTGTTATTTGCTTACTTTGGCTGTCGGTTCAATTCAATCAGTTTTTGATCATACATCCAACCCACCGATAAATACAACGAGGAATTAAATACAAAATGATCAATAGTAAAAAAAAGAAATGGTGTATGGATTTAGAAAATAGGACCATTTGGACAATTCATAATTTATACACTTGATAAGAAATAAAGTTGAAGCACACTTTGCTTAGGAATTTCAAAGACTCATCTAATCCATTTCAAGGACTCGAGAACAGTTAAAATTATTTAAAGCATTTAAATTGGCCTTTCCAGTCTCTGAAATTTAGTACTTGATTGTACTGTTTTACAGTATTGTTCTAACTTCGTAAGAAACAACTATTTTAAGTTTTGGGCCTCGGTGGCCGAGCGGTGTTGCTCAGCAACTGCTTGCATGCAGAGAGGCATGGGTTCGATTCCTGAAACTGCTCTGGGTGTTCTTCTGATTTCCTTGTATTGTAATAAAGCTGAATTGTGCTATTTGTCTTCAGGGCCTGATTACCGTGCAGGCTGCCTGGGCCTGAGGCCCCCTCTTCCTAAGGGGCCCCAAATTACTTAAAGAATTATGCATAGCATTAAAACTAAACAAAAAATACACACATTTTTAAATTAATAGCCTTCAGGAGGCCTCCAAATTATTGTGGGCCTTCGGCCTCACTTTTAGTTAGTCGGGCCCTGTCTGTCTTATATGTCTGAGCAAAAGTCGGACTTCCACCTAAAATGGGGCTCAGTCAAACGAAAGCCACTCATGTTAGCCTCAAAAGCGGATTAGCGCCTTCGTTATTCATTACCTTGGGTGCTCCAAGGGACATCAGGAACAACAACATTATAAGTTTAAAAAAAAAAAACTATTGATTTCTCATTACAACAACTTCTTATTTTCAATTACAAGAAGTGCAAAAAACGAAAAAAAATAGAGTAAGTGGTTTTTTTCCCCCCTTCTGGGCTAAACAGATTAACAATAGGCAGAAGAAGTAAGATAAACGCAAGTAATGCAAAATAATTTCCAAAAATTATTGCATTCGGGATCAAATAAACAGCAATATATGAAACATGCGAGCCACAAAAATTTATCTTAAGTAATATGCTACAGAAACATGAGAACCATGATTTTTATATTTTTGATGCAGGATGTGGCAAGGAGCTAAATTTGACACATTTCGGCATTCCCCCCCCCCCCACCTCCCATTATTTGTTATAAATTTTTATGGTTCGTATTCATACTTTTCCAAATTTTCAAGGTTTTCAAGCACTTTAAAATGGAAGTACTTTTCTTCTTTTCTTTAAAGAACAAATTATGAAATTTTCCAGAGTTGGGGGCCTTTAACAAAGCGGGTGCCCTCAACTATAGCTTGTTTAGCTTATAGGTAAATCTGTTATTTTTAAAATCTTTGTTTTAGTACCCAATTTGTTGAAGCAGTCGTTGATTATTTTAAGTATAACGGCTGATTACTCATATTTTCACTCATATACTTGCTCTAATGGTTTTCAATTCAAAGTAGTCGTTTTCAACACATTTTAACAATCCGGTGACAGCTTAGCTTTACTCTTTGTAACACAGTGTATGGTGCCACCCCCCCCCCCCCCCCATCAGAAAAGGAAAGTGGCTATTCTCTTCATTTTCACTTGTGAACTTTTCAAAAAAAGAAAAAAAAAAATCATGATTTTTTCTTTTCACATTTTTGAAGGTGTGTTGTTACCATGTATAAAGTCCTCCCAAGACTGGGGGGGGGGGCATTGACCCCCCTTGCCCCCCTTAAATCCGCCCATGCTTCAAAGGTCCCTTACAAGAAAACAAAAAAGGACAAATCAGGTTTAAATAAAACAGGCATACATGTTGTACGATTGAAGTGAAAAGGCAATATAAATAAATTATCAAGAAAAATAGTACATAGCTATCTCGAGGCTACAATGAAGCCTCTTCATCAGTGCAAAAAGGTCAACGCACAAAAAGAAAGTTGTGGGAAAGCTGAACGTTAACCACATAGACACCAGTATATATATATGGTTCCCCCTCAAAAGTTGAAATGAAAATAAAGCACCTTAAAAAAATAAAGCACCTGTTTTTCACTTCTATAGCATTGTACAATGCTTCAAAATGTTGATATAAAACACGAAAATATTTTTTTAACACTTGCACAATCAATATTTTAATAAAATGCCAAAAAAAGTACTTAAATTGTAGTGATAGAACACTTTGGAAAATAACGAAAAGGTATAGGGGATATACATTACTTTACAAGATGAAAGAAACAAGTTCTAATTTTTTTGTTTCTAGTTTACTTTACTTACTTCCCACAAGATAATAAATGTAGTTTTGCATAGTTAAAAGCATAATTAACAGATATACTTAACACATGTTTATTATTTTTCTCCAGCATTAAACTTTAGCAGAAATCAGGGGAATTAGCAACTTCTAAAATACATATTGATTCTAAAACTTCATGTATTAAAATATTTACTGGAAATCACACAAAAACAGTAATTCGGGAAAAAAAAAGAAAAGAAATGAAAAATGGGTAAAAAGATTAAACCAGAGTTTCTTAACTGTGGTTCGCGGACCCCTAGCGGTCCGCGGCTTTCCAGCCGCTTTCCCTCCGTATGCTTTCTAGCCAAAACGTTAAATTTTTATTGAAATTGAAGGACGAGATGCGGTATTTTAATTCAAAAAGAAAGCACATTTATGAGGAATAAAAAAGTTCTAGCTTAAGTACATGCAGGACGCATCAGTCCCCCCCCCCCCTCCGTGGAACTCTGGGAAGCAAACACACTACTACACATTAATTATTGGTCTTGGGTTAAACAAACACTTCAACAGAAAATATGAAATGAAATGCTATGAAGTCACTTTCATACTCCCCTCGAATAAAGCTAAAAAACCCTCTTAACTTATAATATACCTTTAGGATATTTGATAGAATCCTTTGCATCATGGGTGAAAAAAAAAGCATGATTTTAATGAAAAAAAAAATGAGATGATGTGCGCATCACATGACTTCCTTTTACTCCAATTTAATGTCATTTCCCCATCACTGGCAATTAGATTTCATTAAAAAAAAGCTCAAAAAATCAATTAAATTACTTTACCTGTCGTAACAGTCTCCTTTTATGCCGATAGGAATATCAAACTCAAAATCTTCATAACCGTCATAAGGTTGAGTCTTTCTAAGATCCCATTTAATACCAGATCCTCTTAGCATAACACCACTAAAATTTAAATGAAGATGAGGTTAGAAATATTTACTCAGCATTTTTCATTACTTTTTTTTTCTGTTCTTTGACTTTCTGCAATAATAAGTTTTTGCTTAAGAAACATTTCAGGAAGAAAATGTAAGATATATTTTGGGCAGGTAAATTTCAAATGCAATAAAAAGTGTTAAAAATAAACGAATAACAATAAATAAAAACTGGTTAAATCTACGTATACTTTACTGTATATTAGGGTAGGTCAATTTTAACTTTTGTAAAAATCAAAAATGCTTGTGGTGGAAAAAATTGTGTATTTGTATCAAATGCTAAAAAAAATGTTTTGATATTAAAATATATTTAGATTCCCCCCCCCCCCCCCAAGTCTTTGAAATTTCGCTTAATATGTAAAAATATAGCATTTTAATTTCTAAAAGTTTTATTTTTTTTTCTTATCAATAGCAAAATTAGTTGCTGAGTAAAATTTTGTTTATGAAAAAAAAAAAAAAATCTCTTATCATATGACATTTAAGCCCCCTGCAAGGACAAAGGATATTGTAGTTTAATATGTGGAACACAAAATATCAGTAAATTTCAAAAAGAGAATATAGTTTGTTTTGACCATTTGAAAAATACTACTGACAGTAATAATCAGCAACACTAGTTGACCTGTGTGGAATTCCGCACTGCGCTTCAAATTGTTGAATTCCCGCATCCAATTCTCTTAAAATTTTGGAAGTAATGACATTATGAAGAAGTATACAAAAATTAAAAGGGTGTTACCAAAAACGAAGACATGCAAGTAGAACATCTCAGTACAAATAAATGTTACAATTTATTTACAGAAGTAATATATTAAAATATACCGATAACATATACATTTACAAAACCTCTCTACATACAATGTTGAAAGTGATAATGTGATCATCGTTCACTTATTGGCTGTACGTATCTTTAATACATACATGAATATCATTATTTTTTTTTACTCTTAAAAAAGCTACATATAATTGTCCGTGCGAAAAAACGGGCTGTGGAAATATAGCCCTGCCTTTGTAAGCGTTTGACCTTATGCATTATCAATTGTCTTGTCCAAAGCTACCTTTATGGGAAATTATTTCCTGACTAGTTTGAATGGCAAAGTTGGATCAGAGAGAGTGAGTATGATTCGAAGAATAATTACAGTTTTGTCAGAATCGAGGAATTTTGCTGTTATTGAGTATTCTCCTAAATTAGTTATTAATAATCTTGCACCATTAATTAATCCATGTTCAGCGTTAAGATTTATAATTAACATGATAATAGCATTCTTTTTTAAAAGTAATTTATGAGGTGGCAAACCTGAAGGATTTAGAGAATTCAGAAACTCTAATGGGTACAACTGATTGCTGATTGTTTCCTCTTCCTCAACCGAATCAGAACTTAAATAAACTTTTTTGTCTCCGGGTAAAAAATTTGAAATCACATACCGTAAAATCCCGAAACTAACCCCCCTATCGATTATAGTCAACCCCCTTTTTTGTGGAAAATGAAATCACTTTAAAATCATGAATATACCACCCCTTCACCTGAAAATTTTCCGATCATCTTCATTTCCCACTCCCTCCATAAAAAGGACAACATTTTCTGCTTTACTTGGAAAGCATTTACAAAGGTTTAGTTTCCACCTCCATGTGCAGTTATGCTTTTCTAAAAAAAAAAAAAAAGAAAGAAAGAAAACACAATGATTTAAACAAAAAAGAAAAAAAAATGGTCTCCACGATGCAAGGGCGCTTTTTTTTTGTTCATAAGTATTACAAAAGAAATTTATACGATTGTACTGCTTTTTAGTCATTTTGGAAGTAGCATTTTAGTTCAGATTTGAGAAACTGAGCAATCTTCAACACGGCGCGATTTTGAAAACGTGACGCCTTTTTGGAAACGTGTTACTTAAAAAGTAGCGCGAAACTTAAAAATAACCTTTTTTAAAGGAGAAATAATGTCATTGAACGAGTTTAGGATCATCAGAAATGTAAATTTTACAAATCGAGTAAGAGATTTGTCTGTGTTTGCGTTCCCGAACTTTGTAAAGCTCAGTTTTCGAAATTACGATCTTCTTAACGAATTTGCGGCCGTGACTGATGTTTTTGCTTCGATTCTGAAACAAGAACATTAAGATTTTGCTTCTTTTACTGTAACCTTATTACATTCAGTACATAATGAATTTTCAAGCGATAAATTATAGGGGTTTTACCAACTTAAGGTGCAAAATCCTTTCTTTTGAAAAAAAAATGGCACCCTCATGCAATTTATTCCTACTAGAAAATTATGACAGGTTTTTATTAATTAATTTCTCTCTCTTCATTAATATTAACTCTTATTTACATACTATTTCTTTTCTGTACTCTAAAATTAATATTACTAGTACCAATTATTTTGGCTAATTTTTCAGAAAAATCTGGATTATAACCGCCCCCCCCCCCCTTTTGAAACAAGTTTTGTTTTGAAAATAGGGGAGGGGGGATTTACTTTTGGGATTTTACGGTAGTCATTTTTGTTTGTACAATCATCGTTTTTCGGACACAAAATGGCAGTTGAATAGAATTGGCTTACGTTTTGATCAGTGATTTGTGCAGCATTGAAAACGGTAGCAATAAGGCTATTGTAATCGCAAGACAATGCTAGGGAATTTTTATCGCATCATTGGGGTACTCACTTTGAATTTCTAAAGTTGCGGTTCCTAAACTTAGTAGCCAATCTGTGAAGGCGGAGTCATCATTAGCTTTCATATTTTGAGTCAATCGTCAAGTTTTAACATGAGACCATAAGGGGGAACGTTTAACTGAAATCCCGACTATGCTTGTTCTACTGGCATTCCTCAGAACGGGCAACACTTGACGGAACTTTAATGAACCTGCATTGTGAATTAAGAATTTATCCAAGTATTGAGTATTCTGACAAACTGATGCAATGAGAAATAAAGGTAAGAGGTAATATTCAGTAAGTTACCGCCCTATAGCCAGGGCTAAGGCAGAAATAAATCGCCAGCTCAGTCAATTCCAGCTGAGGATTGCAGTTTCGTGCTTATTAGCACTCATCAGCCTGGCATAGAAAGTGACTGTGCTGAAGGCGGAAAACCTCTTGAGGAAGCCAAGAGTGCCAAACAAACTGGTAGCTAATACAGAATTAGCACTGACCAGACGAGTGACCGAAGCAATGGAGCTGGAGGTGTATTTCATGTAAGAGGTAATGTTTGTGTTTTATGTTTGTGATATAAAATATCAATGATAGTTTCAAAAGTGTCAAAGTGAGTACTCATAAGAAAAGTATGACAAGCGAGAATTTTTTTTTAAGTGGCTTCTTGGTAAATATTTTTGGTTATAGTGAAGCATCCTCAAAGCCTTTTTTATTATGAGTTCTTTACCATACATTCTGATGTGCTGTCGTTATAATTTACCAAGGCAGGTTGCTTGAACAGTTATTTCATAGATGGCAGCATCTGTTCCTCATTAAGGCTAACGTGTAAAATGCAAAAGCAGTTGAACCGAACCCGTTTTTAAGTGTAATAATTTTTGCAACATAGCACACATGTGACTGCTGTATATTTTTCGTCGAAAATAGAAGGAAAAAAATAAATGATATCTTACTCAGGAAGTTGATAGTAATTTTTATGCTTTCCTTTATAGTATAATAATTATTCTCAGGTTAACTGGGTAAAAAGTGTAATTTCAATTTGCGACAGTAATTTTTTATTTATACGAAAGGTCAAAACCTGTCATTAGAAAAAAACTACATTTCAGTATTTAAAGAAACATATTTTTTCAGTACAAAAAGCATTCCCTTGAAGTCTGAAATCTTGAACCTGAACCCTTAATCTAAAACCTTTACTTTTATTTATACTGACATTATGCTTTGGTTTTCTGAGTAGAACTAATGGTTAAAAAAAAAAAAAAACCTTACAATTAAGGGTCAATTTAGCTAGAGGTTGCATCAAGCTTTTATAACAGCGAGGAGCAATCCTGTCTGATTCATTTTATTGCCTTACTTGTGTTATTCATTGTACATGTAATGCGTGATTTATTGGTCTAATTTTTTTATACCGGCAGATCATTCGGAGCAGACCCGAACACACATTGAACTGTTTACCAGCCGAACGCTCTACCGATAGAGCTATTCAACTTTGCCGTTCACAGCGCAAGTTAAAAGTATAAATAAACCAAAAAAACTCAGTCTGGTGCTTTTTTTTGACAGAAAAAATAATTTTTAGCATGTGGGTCTATACTTCGTCATTAGCTTGCACGATAAGCATTAAAATGAGGGGTAAATCAAGGAAATTGAAGAATTGAGGAAGATCTCATGTAGCGACAAAAAATCAGGCTACAGAAATAATATATAACGATAGGTTAACTAAATGAAAAGCATAATTTCAATTTGGGGTAGTAATTTTTTATTTGTACAAAGGTCAAAAAATGTCATTAGAAGAATCTACATTTCAGTATACAATTTTTTTTCTGAACAAAAAAAATTCTATTTTAGCCAGAAATCTTAAACCTGATACTTATATTTTTGCTTACATTATGCTTTAGTTTTCTGACCGGGGTCAAAGCTTTAAAAATGAAACAAAAAAAACCATACAATAAGAATCAATTTAGTAAGAGGTTGCATAAAATTTTCGTTCCAGCAAGGAGTGTTTTCGTCACATTTATTTTATTACCTCACTTGTGTTATTTATTGTTTTCAAGTGTTCATGTAATGCGCGATAGATGTCGTAATTTTTTCATGCAGATCATCCAGGCCCAGGCCCGAACACTCGTTCTTCTGGTTACCATTCAAACGCTCTGCCGATCAAGCTATTCAGCTCTGTCGGTCCCAGAGCAAGTTAAATTTGTAAATTTAACCGAAAATCTCAGTCCGGTGCTTTAAATCAGATTTTATTTGACAGAAAACACAATTTTTAGACCATAGGTCTATTTTTCATCATTAGCCTGCATGATAAGCTTTAAAATGAAGTGTTAATCAAAGAAATCAATGAAGAATTGAGGAAGATCTTGCTTAGGAACAAAAAACAGGCTACAGAAATAATATATAAGGATTTTTCTATTTATTGCACATATTTCTAACAACATTTAAAAATAATAGCTAAATAGTGTTTTGACACTTCAGTGAAGTAATCACTACAAATATCTTCCTTAAATCAAGTTGATTGCAGTAAAAATGACAAAATGCAATATTTAAACAATTAAATGTTATAATGTATTCATAAAATCAATTAAAATAGATACAGGAAGAAAATTATGAATTAAAAACTACCTGAAACCATAATTTAAGGCATCTTCTGAAGACACAATACCAATATCAATAGTTCTTTCCCGCCATATTCGATTATTTGTCAGTAGATCTTCCATTTCATCAACTCTTTGTCCAAATTTTTCCAACCATTCATAAATATCATCAAGCAGTCCAATAGGAAGATCTTGACTAACACCACCAGGTCTTACATATGCAGCATGCATACGTGCACCAGATACCCGTTCATAAAATTCCATTAGCTTTAAGAACAAGAAACAAAATTATTAAAATGTTTCAGGCCAGAAAGAAAAGATAAAAAATAACAAAAAGTCTTATCAATTAATATAGATAGATTATACAATAAAAAACATTTAACATGATAGCTGATGGGCAATTCTCGGAAAAATGTCCCGTGTGTAACGCTAAGTTTTTTATCTTTTCCAGCTAACCAAAACTTTCAAAAAATAATGCTATTGGGGAATAATACATGCTGATATACTATAAAAGCATAAAAGTTCATCCCATAGTTAATTAATAGTTACTTGAATAAAATAAAAAATATAGCGTTACGCACGAGACATTTTTTCGAGAATCGCCTTGATGGAGGTCAGCAACTATATATGAACTCTAAAGCTCTAGGCGAGGAATTTTTAAAAGTAACTACTGGGTACCGAAGTTACAAAAAAATTGTAGCCACTTTTTCACGTATGGTAGCCTGAGAAAAAAGGTATGCAAAAGTAAAAAGTAAATAACCTATTTGCTTTTCAAACAAATTTTCCCTGGATATTTTTTCAACATAAAGATTGAATTGAACCACAAATTGAAGCAGGATTTGTCAGAAAAGTCCACCTACTGCCAATCAGCACGCCAGCTCCTATGCACATTGGCCCATTGTAGCCACAGGTGGTGATGGTTTTGCGTGAGAGGAAATCTGTATAAAAGAATCTTTGTGCGTAGCCCACACTGCAGCAGACATCTCCGAATTGATGAAGCACACAATGAAACACCAGTAGCTGTTGACCACTGTGCTGCCAATTGTCTAGAAGAAGCTGTGCAGTCTGTCAGTGCCATACGCACCAGATGTCTGTCATCGCGAGCTAACGTCACATTTCGGGTTCCACACCCGGATTTCTGAGCGGTCCGACCCTTGTTTGTCCACTGCTTCCTAACACGCATGATAGTGCACACGAGCGGCTACTGCACGATAAGACAATCCAGTTTCACAAAGGCCGACGATTCTGCCCTGTTCAACTCCAAAATTTGCTCAAATTTCGCTTTCTTTTGTCGAAGAGGCAAAGTAAAGATTCAGTTAACGTTTACTCTAGCATATAACCACCAATAATCATACACGCCTCGCTACAGCCCTCTATTTATATTCGGTTTGATCCGCCGTTCAGAAAGCGCTGCTCAGCATACGCATGCGCTACCGGCCTGTAACATTTGCATGATATCATGCCCTACTTTACATTTCCTGCAATTTTCAGTTCACTTGTGTAAGTCCTTCGTGGTGTTGCAATTTTCACAAACAGGAGTGTATTTGTTTTAACTTGTACACTTTCATACTGCAGTTCTAAAACAATGTTTTTAGCAAATTACATTTATTTATTGTTCATAAATGTATTCATCATAGTTTCTTGTTGAAGGTATGCATAAAAAAATGCATTTAAAAAAAAAAAAATTTCTGCTGATTAATTGGCAAAATTTGGTCGATTATAAATCATTGGCAAACTGGCCGATTAATTGGTGCATCCCTACTGAAAGTATTCAGTCTGAAATGAACCCAAATTTTTTTGTAAAAAAATCAAGATAACCTTAACAAGAGATGGGTTCAAATAGGACTGGAAGAGACCATTTTCAATAAAATGGTCACACGTTGGCGACTGCTGATCTAAGGCTTTAATGGAAACATATTACTCTTGAATAAAATGGGAGAGAAAATTCTATTAAAATGAAAGGAATAGAGACTACAACTGCAATTAGACTTACTTTTTCACGTTCTTCAAACAACCAAAAGAATGGAGTCAAAGCACCAACATCTAAAGCATGTGTACCAACAGCCATAATATGGTTCAAAATTCGAGTGATTTCAGCAAATAGAACTTTAAGCAAAAAATGAATAACAAAACATTAAAACTCTAAGAAAGACAATTTCAAAGCACACTTTTCAATCAATAAACAGATAAATTAGCTCTCTAGTCTCTAGTTATGTTAGCAGTAGACCAACTATTTTGAATTTGTATGTAATGAAAAATTATGAATTTTTAAAATAAAGTTTAGACTATAGTGCTTAGGTAAAAATTTTAAATATAAATACAATCTATTTCTAAAGACGTAATGCTAAATATAACATGAAGGAAAGAAAAAAAATATGAAAGACTATACTGGAATAATTTAAGTATGCTTTTATTATAAGCTAAAATTTTAGCACTGAATGGGGGTTATTAATCCTTCCAAACTGTCACAGAAATATCATACAAGTTGTTCATTGCGACATGGAGTGGGTCTGGCCATCATGTCAGTTCACAATGCTTTCCTCCAACAAACACTTTACAATGGAGTCATACTGAGTGGGTCCACTTCCATGTTTATTATGCTGAATTTATTGCTTAAGCTCATTTTTTCATTCAAATAGCTTTTATGGACTTTGGAAACTCAAAACTTTGCAAGTGCTTGTGAAAAAATTTTAATTTTTTCAGGGAAACTTTGAACCATGTGGGTTAACTTTGCACCCTTTCATATTTTTTAGAATATTGGCTTTCTAGAGAAAGTGATTATTTTTTTAAGTTTAAAAATATTTTTCATTAGGAGGAGGGGGCGGCAATTAAGTTTACATCTAGCAATTTTTGCATCTATTCCATTTTAAAATAGTTTCTCCCTCCCAGAATTAGTTGGTAGTTTGTTTATTTCACAAAGAGTAACAATTTATTTTTCCCAAATTTCATTTTTCTTTTTCTTTTTTGAAAATAATATTTATAAGTTTTATTCAAATTATGTATGCAATTGTCTTATAATTGTTAAGGAAGTTACATTCTGTTAACTGATGGTAAAAACGGATATATTCAGTTATTAGCCCATAGTCGGTCAACCTTTTTTTATTAGTAGAAGTCATTTAATCCCAAACTTATATTCTTCATGAAAATTATGAGGTAATCGTAAAGCACTATAGTAATGCATGGTTAAAAGTGTTGACACATGAAGCATTGTACATATATGCAAATTTTTATCAAATGGAAAACAAATTTACCGCATGTGAATAAAATTTTACAAATCAAGAGATGTTTAGTAATAATAAATTGAATAAAGTTACTGAATGAAAAACCAGTAATTTAAAAACTAAATTCTAAAATTTACTTTGTAATTAAATGCATAAACAATGAGTACAATAACTGGAAAAGAAAAGGAATTTTTCATCAAGTTCGGAGCATTCCCGCAAAACTTTAGGGGGAGGAAACCAAGGCAGAAGATATATAACCTATTCATATAACAATTTCGTAATCCACCTTCATTCATTTTTTGAATACTAAAAAGTTACTTTCACTTGTTGTTAATAAATTTTTTCACCCAAATTTTTTGGAGCAATTTTAATTAAAAATTAATTTTTTAAGGGATAAATATTGGCCGATTATAGACACTCAACAAATTAGCAGATTAGATTTCTCTGCCGATTAATCGGTGCTACAATTATACATATTATACAGCTTTTGATGAGTTCTGCACAAAACTTGAAAACTGCGCACTATACTGCATTGTAAATTATAAGCTACCAAACAAATTCATGTAATGAATTGCCAAAAAATAATTTTTATGACTTACAAAACTTTGGTATATCTTAATGTTTCTAAACATGAATACATACTTATTACTAAATCTTATTACAGTAGCCCCCCGTTACATCGCGTTTTTTGGAGAACAAAGAAAACACGCAATATATCCGAAAGCGCGATATAACTGAGGTCATTAAAAATAGTTATCCATCCAACACACACAAGTAAACACAAGTAAATTAGTATTCACTCTTTTTGACAAGATTTTCAAAATGGTTTCGATATAGTTCATGAATGTACTATCACACATATTGAAATTTAAACAAGATTGAAATTTAAATAAATTTTAGCATCATAAAGATAAAAACATCAAATTGCAAATGAAGTTTCTTTTTTAGTTACCGCAAGCTAGGAGTGAGCATTCCAATACCCTTTTATTCCCAATAGACTTTTTTATCCCTTCGATTTGCTGTAGAAAAGATGTGAGAAGTAAAAATAACTATATTGTTTCCAGAAAGGACCATTTAGATCAGATCTGTGCAACCAAGCACAAATCTTTTCTGTTCTAAAAGGCAGTCAAGGTCATATGTTTTCTTCTACTAAGGCCAGTATGACACCTGCTGCTTGCTGTCCTTTACTTGTTGTAAAGGTCTTAGTATCAATACAAAAGAAAATGTCAAGTAGTTTACAGACCATCTTCTTAAACTGAAGTATTCTGCGGGTATGTACATTTGAATGATAGAGATAGTCGCTGCTTTTCCAGCAAATTCAGAAAAATGGAGGTATCTTTGTTTTGTTCATTAACAAAATAAAAAAGGAAACCTCTTCTGAGTAATATCATGTTTTCAAGAATGGTTTCCAATTTAAAGCAAGGTTTTTTTAGGCTTTAATAAATATTTTGGGAGACATAAGAAAATAATGATATATTGAATGAGAAATATATAACGAGGTGCAATATAACGAGGGGCTACTGTAATTTAACACACTATCTATGCCCACAGTAAAGAATACCTTATATGTCCCTAAGTATGTTCTACTGTTTGACTAGTTTACATCAGTTTCTCATATTTTCAATTAATTAATGAATGAAAATAAAATAATGATTTGTAAATCAAATAAGTGTTTGCTAAAAATTAGAAAATATGCAATACCTCTAATATATTTTGCTCTTTTTGGAACTTCAAGATTTAAAAGTTTTTCCACAGCTAAAGAATAACACTGTTCATTGCACATCATTGATACATAATCAAGGCGATCAAAATAAGGGAGGGCTTGCAAATAAGTCTTGTATTCTATAAGTTTTTCTGTTCCTCTGTGTAGCAAACCAATATGTGGATCAGCTCGAATAACAGTCTGAAAAAATCAAAATTAAAGCTTAAAAAAGTCAAAATGTAATTATATATATGTAGCCATTAATATATACTTTTACATACACATTACACACTATCACACAGTATAAAACAGTTTTGAAGCTCATCATATTTAATCTTTCCAGCAGTACATGTAAACAGCATGTGTTTCATTCTTGAGCTTGATAAATAAAGAAATGAATGAATTTTTGTATAAATGAGTCTTATCAGCTTCAAATTCGCAGTGATGAAATTAATTACATTAAGAGTTAAACCATTGTACTAACATGAATAAAATAAGTAAAATATGTAAATAAAACACAAATTGTGATGAAATATTAGAAAAATAATTTTAAATACTTGGTTTAAGATTTGCATCTTTTTTTAGATTTATTATTTGCTCTATTTCTACTTTTGCAAAGATATTTTGATCACTTTTCATACACTAAACATACATGCTGAAAGATGAATTTATGCACACAGCTGATAAAATTATGTAGATATTTAGTAAAATTAATAAGTTTTCAACCAATTTAAAAATTAGAATAGTAAACAGTCATGTCAAGACTAATAGATTAAAAAAAAAAATACTTCTCCATCTAACTCGAGTAGCAAACGCAACACTCCATGAGCTGCAGGATGTTGGGGTCCGAAATTCAAAATCATATTCTGAATTTTCTTTTCCACAGGTGGAACTCGTTCTGTTACAACAAAGAAAAAAAGGAAAAAGGTTAGAACTTTCAAATATTTAAATCTGTTTGTCACTAGTAACTATACTAAATATACATCTCTATAAAAGGCCAAGTTTGAGTAACAATAACATTTTGAACTTACAGAACAGAATTAATAAGGAAGGTAAAAATTTTCCTTAAAATTTCATTTATCTTTCATTTTTTGATTAATGTTTTCTTCATCCCTTTACTAAACAAATCCATTACACTGCCCCAAAGATTCATTACGTTCATAATAAAACTACAATAAAATATTGGATGTGGAAGTAAAAATTTCGCTTTAGATTTCTTGAAGATATTTATAGAAAATAGCATTTTGGTTACAAAATCATGTTTGCAAATGTTATGATTACCTATAACAAAACACTCAAACTTTCATCAAAAAATAAAAGCTTAAAGCAAATACAAAAACACTAAAGGGAGGATTTTAATAATTCAGTGAATTTGAAAAAAAAATACATTTGAAGCAATGACAAAGGATTACAATTGTTTGCATTGAAACTGCTTTTTATAATTATATATCCAGTGGGACTCGACCAATGCATTGGCCTGGCCAATCCATCGGCGCTGACGGTTCAAAATGTATCCATTGGCATTGGCGGCCGATGCTAACTTGAAGTAAACATCGGCCAATTGGCCAGCGTTTAAGTTGAGTTTAAAAATTCTTTAGCAAAAATGCTAAAATTGGGGAAAAGTCTTTAGCAAATTGCTAAAATTCAGGCTTGACATCTTTGAAGAAATAAATGCACAATAGGTGATATCTTTTAAAATTTTAAATAAAAAATTCAGAATTGTTCTTGATATTAAGGGAGCAAAATTTTTTTTTTTTGAAAAACCCCCATAATGCATTTATTGGGGGGATAAAATGCCCATTAAGATGAAATATTGTTCAACTTAATCACAGTTTATACATGTTAGATATGATTTATGAATACTATTAAGTTCAATATTGCTTCTTCTCTCTCTGATTGTACACCTTTTTCCCCCTTCTTTTTCTTGTTATATTGGAGCAAAAAAGCGAAAATGCTTTGTTCTATTTTCGCAGTTTGGATAGTATTTTCGCATTTTGTGAGAAATGCGACTGTAGCGGAAACCCTGCCATCAGCCTTGAAAAACATCTAAATGCCGATATCAGGGATGTGCCAGCTTAAACCCACTTTTGGAGCAACCTCAGGCACAGGAAAATAGTGACTTTGGAGCAGCTTGGCTCAGGAAAATAGTGAACTAGGAGCAGTTTCGCTCACCAAATGTTTGTTTTGTTGAAACTTGGCGCATGAAAATAGTGTAATTGCAGTGGCAAAAAGTATGTTTTGAAGTAAGGAACTACTACACACACATTATATATATATATACACACAATGAAATAAAATCCTGTGCTACTCTTAAACATTTGCTTGAAGGTGAAAAAAAAAGCATTAACACATTGTGCACACTTTCTTTTGTCAAATATGAAATTTTATTTTGTAAATGCTGAACTTGTAAAGGCACAAAAATGAATGGAAATTACCACACAACATGCACTCAAATAAAAAAAATGAATTGAAATGTTAAGCACAGATAAATTTTTACTTTAAAGTACACTGGTGTAAGAAATTAAGAAATTTTTTAGATTTGGTCAATTATCTCCAGAACTACTAGACCAATTTTAATGAAATTTGGTATGTACATACATTAAAACAGTACAAAACAAATAACCATCCAAAATTTGAAATATGCACGCATGACCACAAATAACACTCATTAGAGTCGGATGGTATAAAACAACGGTTGCAAAATTTAACTAAAATTATGGGTTAGTAGGGGGTATGGTCTCCTCTAACAGACATATAGGCCTTGCAGTGTGATTTCATACTTAAAGTGAAGCAGTTATGGGAACCAGGGGTAATCGTTTCCACTTGTTCAACAACACTGTTTTCAGGCTATGGATGGTCTCTGTAGGGGGTGTTGCGAGTTGCTATTGCCCTCCCGAGAATGTCCCAGACATGCTCTATAGGATTGGAATCAAGAGATATGCTTGGTCAATTCATACAGTGAATATCCTCCCTTTCCCGAAATTCGTTGACCAGAAGAGCACCATGTGGCCTTGTGTTAACATTTGTTAAAATTAAATCAGGGATAACAGCGCCCCTCAAGAGGTAAGCGTAGGGCTCTAAAACCCCATCCCTATACCTCACAACTGTAACAGAGCCTCTCTCAAAGACATGGAGGGGTGTGCAGCCATCCAACTTGATGCCTGCTATATTCCTGCGGCCCATGAGTTTTTTTTCTTCACTTTGCTATGATTTTTGACATATTATTTTCATTAAAAAGAGATATGAATGTCAGAGGCATCTAACTATGAAATTTATTTATCTATTCATTTTTTAAATATGATTTGCCATTGGTTTCTACAATGTACTGAATACAGTTTTGTTCCTTGAGAAATGTTTGAAACCTACATTTCGGCCATCTTTTAGTGAGGTGTTTCCATCGGCTATCGGACATCTTTGAACCATCGGCCAAAAATAGCCATCGGTCCAGCCCTAATATCCAGTCGAACTTGCTTTTGAAGAGCTCTGATTTAACAAGAACCCAGATTTAGCGAAGAAAACAGAAAGATTTATGGTACAATGTTAAGTCCAGGATTGGCAAGTTTTTGCCATGGGTGGGAAAAATCATGGAACAAAACGGGACTTTTTTTCCTACCTAACCAAAACTGGTTTTTGCCAATTTTCACCTATGCAGCAAAAATATAATTTTAACTGAAAATTTACAAACCCAGATTTTCAAATTAATTTATCAGCAAGTCAATAAAAAAATTAAGTAGGCGCTATGACAAAATTTCATTTTTTTAAAAATTTGTTTTCTAGTTTAACATAAATGAAATATTTATTTTGTTTTAAATAATTAAATATTTCAAGTTTCATTTTTTTTAACCCTTAACAGAGGATGTGCGGTCTCACAAACTGCTCAAAAAGTTCATCCAACCACCCCTATTTTATTTTCAGCCCGATTGAATGGTTTTTCCCCAATAGCTTTTTGTTTTAAGACCTTGAACACCTCCCTTGATTATCAGGATGTTTTGGCTAACGCTATTTGGTTTAAATTTCATTGTATTCTTCAGAAGGGGTCTGTGAGATCACTCCTCCCCTTTAGTCTTACAATTTTCGGCAGTAGTAGACATGGGTCTTAACATTACAACCGCGGATATAGGTTCATTTATCTTATCCGCGTTATGCAAAAGAAATGCAAAATATTCTAGATGAGGCTGAGAATTGTTTGAAATGTTTGCAAAAGTTACGTAATGATGTTCTAAGGATAATAAAGGCTGAATTATTCCTGGAAATACAACGTGAAATACCAATATTTAACGGGCTGTCAAAATTCTCCCGTAATGTGATATAATCAATTTTTTGGTATTAAAATGTCCTATATATATTAAAAATCTAAAATAAAATCATTAATTGATAATAGACTTATTTTTATTACAAATAATAAATTACTTACTGCAGCATATAATTTATCTCGAAAAATCTTTAGGCATTTGTTAAATTTCCTCGGAAAAGGAATATTTCAGTTCAAAATTTAAGAATATTTTTTCCCCGTGCTAACAAAAGTGCACAGAATATTCAAAGGAATTTACAGGAATGTATCTTAATTACACAATTTAAAAAAATAATTGAAAGTAGAGCGGTCTCTGAGACCTCACGTCCCCTGTTACGTCCTACTTTTTCACCTCACCTGTTATGGGTTAACATAAAAACAAAATTTACAATTTGTATTAAGACAAAAAAAAAAAACTTATAATGAAAAGGTGATTGTCTTGTAGAACTGGAGATATATATGTTGTTTTTCTGTTCTTGATTACATTCCTCAAATATCCATTTCCCCATAAAAAAGAAAAAAAAAACATATCTCTTTATGGAGAAACAAAAAAGTTCCAATTTTTAATAAATTATAGTAGTTATCTCAAAACTGATTTAAAAAAAATACATTAAAAGAATATGTTGTAACAAAGATTTAAAGTGATTGCTATTGCTGCCATATGATTTTTTTCAAATTATACCATTAATGTAATTAATGATAATAGCTAAAATACTTATTGACAGAGCATAATTTATATTACTGCAGTTCTTTAATTAACATAATTCAATAACTTTATTTGCCATTATTAGGTTTTTGCCATGGTTTTTTTTCCACAGTCCTGGTAAAAAGTACCAACCTTTGAAGTCTACGGAAGTGTAACTTGCTTTAAACAAACTAAAAGCAAGCAATGGTTTTGTGATTTATAAAATTTCTAGCTGATTGATATATCTATCAGACTATTGACTTCTAGCTGAGCTTATCTTTTTTTGGAAAATTTCTTTAACATTCCAAAGTCAATTGAAAACAAGTGATGACTCATAAGACCCTTGTTTTTAATTTGGAGTAGACAAGCTTTTGAAAATTATATAAAAGTTGACACCAATGTTCTTACTTCCAAGAGATACATCTGAAGATTTTGTAGCTCAAATCTAAGCCAAAGCAGATGAAAAAAATAATGAAAGCTAAGACAATAACAGCAAATCAATGTTAAGAATTTGAAGATGGACATTCCTCAACATACTGATTGGCTTTTGAGATGAAAAAGAAATTTCCCACCAAATTTAGGAAGGAATAATTAATTGGCATTTCATTAATATCTCCACTAATTACTATCCCACACAAATAAAACTACATTTAAAGTAATGACAAAGTTTAGGAGAAAAAAAAAGTTTAAAAGAAAATTCCATATTTTTTGATACCTGGTTTGCACTGCAACACCCGGCCTTTCTGAGAGAAAATAGTGTACTAACACACATATGTTTGCTAATTTAAAGGATCACGTGACTTGCTCCCACCAATCACAAAGTGAATAAAAGAAGATATGTCATACATTATAAAGAGTAACATCAGTTCCAGGTATTTTTGTAACAGTCCCTTTTCCTGAGAAAGAAATGAATTTTGTGTAGACACTTATTCAACTTTGTGAAATTTAGTTTTAAGAAAAATATTTTCTCTTATTTACACTGCTCCTTCACTTTAACTGCTGTTTCTATCTTATAGTTTGCTTAAAAATACAACATAAAGCATCAAATTAACAAGTATTGAAGTAATTTACTGCTGTTACATTATTATTATATCAGCTGTAGATAAAAATTAAAGTGTACTAATGAAAAAAATCAAGGCAAAAAGGCAAGGGTACCTTTATATAAAATAGGACTCCATTTTACTCCAGTAAAATTTTCTGGGTACATAACAGGACCTTCAAATTGTTCGAAAAATTCTGCATCAGGATACCAAGTTTTCTTCCTAATATTTTTTGAGAAGAATAAGATTAGTGATCTTCATTTTAAACTAATAAACTGTTAATTCTGAAATTTTTTATAACATAAGATATTTTTTTACGTGATGTTATTGCCTTACAATGGCCTCAAAGCAAAGTACTTTGTGATGTTTTGTAATGTAAAATCATTTAACCAAAATTGTTCTGCAAATTTATGCATAGGCATGAGCAGGGTTTCAGAAATGGGGGTACCACTGTACCAGTAGGTTGAAATTGGACTTTGAAAGGCTCCCGTATTCGCTCGTTTAAGAAAAAATTTCAAATACTGTGAGTAAAAAAGCACTTTTAAAGCCTATGAGGTAAGAAATTAATGAACCTAAAGATGTAAAATTTTAGCCATTTTCGTATTAACTTTCATTTCTATGTGCTAATGGGGGTACCACGGTACCTCTGGTGACCCTCATGCACACGCCTATGAATTTATGTTACATAAATTTACCCTTAGAGCATTAGAAAATGCAACAATTAACGAAAAATGAAATTGTAAATGTAGAATTGTGACCTATTTCAAAGACTGATCTCAAAACCAAAACGGTTTCATACTGGATGGGAGTAAAGGAATATTTGTCTGTTTAGTACTCAGTCTCACTGCAGAAAAATGCTTGAAACTAAAATTTCAGGCACACATTCTTGACCGAAAATGTATTATCTTAGGTAGAGAACTCTGTATTATTGATATGCTAAGGGTTCCAAGAACTTTGATACTGTTCCAAGTTTCAAGCATCATCACAAGCTGTGTTTTCGCCCAGACTAGCTGCACATGTCTAATAGTGCAACCACGAAATGGCAGCACAATTCAAATGGGAAAATTCTTGCCTTATACAGTCAATCACTTAAGGATTGGTCATCCAGGGCAGTTAAGGGGCATTAACACGTTGACACTCAATTCTGGGGATAAAATTCCTTGTATGGGTATGCAGTCTTTTAAATGAGGGAACATTGACATTTGGAAAAGATGCATGTGAAATAAAAAGTAAATAATGTTTTCTTTTATGATAGACATTTTAATATTTAACTAAAAAAAACCCCTTTAAAATTGCAATTTTTTATTATATTTTGTTTATGAATTTTTAAATATATTTTTTGGCAGTTCATATCTGTGGACATTGATTTTTGCAAGGTCAATTTAAAAAAAAAATATACTTAAATTCCCTGTACTTTCCAGGTTTTTGAAGAAATTTTCAAATTTCCATTTTTGTTTTTGGTTGACTTTTGAATTTTCAGTTTCTTTAGGTTTCCCTGTGGCTTTGTAACCCTGATTAAGCAGGTGCAGACAGTCAAAAATGACATTTTCTTCAGAAACTTGGAAGATTTTCTCCAAAATTCAGACTAAAGATGTAATTTTGCAGAAATTCTGCAGATTTCTTCAAATTCAAAGCACAGTAGCCCCTTGTTATATCGCTCATTCCAATCTATCGCCCGTGTTCGGTTCCCCAAAAAATCTTAAAGCCTATGTAAAAAAAACAAAAAGAACCTTACTTTAAGTTTGATACAGAGATGGCACGAAGCGCAATTTGGCCAAAGCTTTGAACAACTAATGGCCGGAGCTTCGGATGCTCTACATGTTGAGCTTTAGCATTAAATACAGGGTTGCTATTTAGTACACATTTTTATGATAAGTCTAGGACGTCGGAAGAAATTGGACAAAATTGAACGAAATGAAAAATAAACTGATTACCCATACATAAATTTATTCTTATGGTGCAATAAAATTAGTATATTATTCTAATACATTTTCTATTATGAATTAATCATTTAATTAAAATAGAATGATTAACTTTAGAATTTAATAAATCTAAAAAAAATTTAATTACACATTGGTGCAACTAATTTTAGATCATAATTTACTTATAAGTAATAAAATTTAACAATGTGAATATGCTATTGGACGTGATTTGACTATTATATATGATAGTAGAAATTAAACTCAATGGGAAAGTCAAATGAAATTTGACTTTTCCACTGAGTGAAATACAAAAGATGTATTGAGATGATTGGAATGAAATACAAAACAAAGATTGAAAAACAAAAAACATTTTATTACTGTTATATTTTTTGAGTTTTTATTGATTTCACCCCATAGTAAAATATTTATGTACAGTAGACACTTGTTTTACGCGGTTTCGATTATATGTGGTTTTAAGATTTGACAACTTTATTTTATTTTACGCGGATGAGTTTCCTTTTTACCTGGATGCAGCAATGCAAACAGATAAAAATTTCTCCCTCTATCAAAATCCAAACTCCTACAGATTTCAGCTTACACGTAATAAACTGCATTTTGGCGTGCTAATAATTGAGCTTGGAGACATTTTATGCGATCGGTTCCAGAGCACTTTCCAGAAGCAAAGTTATTAAACTCACTCAGTTCAGTACGCACTGGAAGAAGAGTTTTTAGGAGTGACAAAGAAGGCCAAAACCAAGGAGGATACCGACTTCGGTGACACACAACCAAAAATGTTCACATTGAAAATTTTGGGACATTCCTAGACAATAGAAATGATCTTTCTGATTTGTTAGTGAAGGAAGATTCTATCATGGAAATGATGCAAGTGATCATGGATAAGTTAATGCTCTGCAAAGAATTACAGAGAAAAATTCTTAATGACTACCAAAAGACTATCATAGCCAGCTTATAAACAGAACACGAAATTAGTTTATGTTTTCTTTATACATGTTGTGCATAAAAATTGATATAAGTACACATTAAACTTATTATACAATTCGTCATCACTAGAATGAAGTATTTTTTTATCTACCGAACCTATCCCCTATTTTAACACTACTATTAGGTCTCAATTTACAGGATTTCGATTTATGCGGCATTTCCGTGCAATGTAACCCCAGCGTAAAACAAGAATCTACTGTTCTCTGCATATTTTTATAAATATCTTAATGTCATACAAATTAAGTAAAATCACTACTTTAGTAGGATTATGGGTTCTTAGAGCAGTGTACCAAAAGAGGCTATAATGAGCAAAAATGCACAATAAATGCATTTAACATCATATAATTCCCCATAAAGGCAGGTGGGGCATGTTGGTCCGCTTATTTACTGGACTCAACCCATGCATTGATGCCAACGGTTCAATAATTTAGCCATCGGCATCGGCGGTTGATGCTAACTTGGAGGAAACTTCGGCCCATTGGCCCTAAAAAACATCGAAAAGCCGATGGAATTTGCCAATGTTTTCGAAAAAAAAAGGACCTTTGCTGTTTTACTTTTGAATACAAAGTAAAGACAGTTATGGCTTTCATATAAACTTTTTTACTTGAATTTCGGTATGAATTTTTATTTTAGTCCACTGCATTGAAATTTTAATACTGCATTCAGGTACATACAAGTTAATTACTGCATTGTTTTTTTACGGCTGGATGTGCGTATGTATCTCTCATAAGTCATAACTCAAAAATGGTAAGCTGTACAAGGTTAAAATTTCGTATGTGGGGTCTGAGTACGTTCCAGTTGTGCACTTCCCTTTTTGTTTTCAATCGAGTGTTCTAAAAGGCCTATTTACACATTTTTTGTGGCTATCAATTACTTATTTCAATGCAAAACTAACATAGCCTCTTAGACTGATCATTTGGTGATATACTGCCGAATTGGAGACCAACTTGGAAACAAATACCAGATGGTAAAACCAGTTTTTGTGACATTTTGTTACATTCCCGTTGAACTGACGGTAATTTTTAATTTTTTGATATTTGTAATATGAATCACAGTAATGCAGTCTTTCTGTATCGCTTTGGCGCGGTTAAAAGTTGTAGGTAGAGACGTACCGAGTAGCCGAGTACCGAGTACTCGGCCTTTCACTACTCGGCCGAGTACCGAGTTACTGAGTACTCGGCCTTTCAATACTCGGCCGAGTTACCAAGTACCAATTATGTTTTAAGAAGAACCACCGACACACATGTGACGAACTTTGAACTTATTGGAATAGTAGTATAGACCTCCTTGTCCATATAATAGTTTTTAAAACTAAATTCCTGCTGAAATTCAATTGCGCATTATATAAAAAATTGTTTGTGTCAAAAATTTTACAAAAAAATTATTTTTAAAATTAAAAATAAATAAATAAAAGGTATGATTAATCAAGTTGGAATTAAAACAAATTACAGTAAAATCCCTCTAATGCGGACACTAACAGGACTTTTTTTTTTGTCCGCTATAGAGAGGTGTTCGCAGGATAGGGGTTTAATAATGTTATTTGCATTGGAACTGGGGAATTAAAAATTGTCGGCAGAGGGGTGTCCGTTAGGAGGGGTTTCAATGTATACCAATCAATTATAGTTTTAGCCCACCAAACATAATTTTTTTAATGCAACAAATGTGCAGGAACACTGCAGACACGTGTTTCTGCCCCCCCCCCCTCGTTACAAGGAACGTCTTTTTTAGCGCATAACATGTGAGCCAAAGAATGTAAAGATATTCGACAAAAAAATCTGACTGTTGTCGGATGCCTTTAAATCCACGAGCTACCATTTTGTGAATCGAAAAAGAATTCCTTGTAATGCCAAAATACGTGTCTGCAGTGTTCCTGCACTGTACTTTTAACGTTGTTATATTTCCTTTTATTTTTTAAGCAAAGGTATTTTTATATTTTTTATAACTAATTTTTGTTTGTAGCGAAAATCCATTTTTAATATAAAAGCTCCATATTTTCTATACTTACCTTGTTTGCATAATTTTTAATAAATAAGTTTTATTAACTTTGGGGACATTAAAATCAAGATTTATTCTATTGAAGCATTACAAACTTCATTATTCTCAAAATTTAAATCTGACTTATAAATTTTAATTGTAAATGATTGCAGAATATAATGCTTGCTCTTTTTTTAATAAATTTTAGGGACAATTTTTACCTTGGACAATATTTACTTTTTTGCAAATACTCGGTATTGGCCGAGTATCTGATCAGAATTTGCCCGAGTACCAAGTAGTTACCGAGTACTCGGTACGTCACTAGTTGTAGGCCCATCAAAATACATTTTGGGGTCCTCTTTCTCTATCACGGAACTTATGAAACATTTATCATAAGGTAAAATCCATGTTAATTCAACAAGGAGCGCAACTTGATGGTCTCGGATTTTTTTGAGTTTAACCGTATGTTAAAATTCATGAAAAATTATGAAATATGTTTCTTTTTGTTTTGCCCAAAAAAATTCCTGGGTCGAGATACAGGCACCCAAAGATGGCGGCCCCGTCACGATTTCTCCTTTGGAAGTTTCGTAAATTTTCAAGTACATTATCTCAGGAAAGATACAGCATATTTTGTTATGGTTTGTTTTATTTAAAAGAATATTTTTTTTTGTTTAAGAAAATATACCAAATTTTGAAAAAAAAAATTAAAAAAAAGTCTTTTGAAAAAAAGAAAGTTTAATTTTTTTTTTTTTTTGACTTATCTCGAAAATGCCAATTTCCAAAATTTTCATTTTTTTACTATTTATTAGTACCACTGAGCACTACGTTCCCTGAAAAGGAGAGCTTCTACTTTTTTGTGTAACAGATTTTAGAGGCATTTGAAACTAGTATGTTGTGGCCATCTCATGAAACTTTCTTCTATATCTTTCGTATAATTATAATCACTCCCCATGCCTGAAGGGGTAGCAATATTCCCAACAAAAACAAAATTACACACACCAAAACGGAACGACCATCCCAATTCCCAATTTACCTCAAAAGCGAAGCAAAGAATAGAAAATTGAAAATTATTTTAAAAGCCTTGCTTAAAATAATTACTAACATTTATTTAGAAACACAAGATGGCAACCGTTAAAAGGTTTAAATCATCGCGATTTTCTTCTCATTTTCCAACAATTAAAAAAACGCAAATTACGCAGACGACAGTTTATAATGATTTATCTTTCTTATTGTTCCAAATATAAAGCTATTTTTATTCACACAAAAAAAAAAAAAAAAAAAAATCAGCCCCCCATGGAGCGATTGGCGCTGAAATTGAACCAACACCTGTGTACATATAGATTTACATTTATTCCACATTTCATCCAGAACGTAGCATTACTTCTTGAGAAATGGCACTCACAATGGAAAACAAAGAACGTTCAATTGCGCCACCCCCCTTTTTAGCTATTGACGCAAAAATAGAATCAGCTCTTATACCCTCTAAGGGCTACTTGGCGATAAATTTTCTGTTTGATTCCGTTCATTATTTCGTGAGATACAGCAGTCGCAACTGATGACAAAAAACGTTCTATAGCTCAACCCCCCGTTTGAGCAATTGACACAAAAATTGAATCAGCACCTGCACCTGTTAGGGGCAACATATGAACCAAATTTTGTTTGATTCCGCCAGTTACTTCTTGGGGAATAGCAGGCAAGCACAACTCAAAAAATGTCCCACTGCTCCACCCCCCCCCCCTTGGAGGAATTCACGCCAAAAACCAATGGGCACAAGTTCACATAGGGGCACATATGTGTATCAATTTCGTTCGATTTTATGTGGTAGTTCTGCTGTAGAGCGGCCACAAAAACTGGTCACGCACTTACGTGACACACACACACATAGAGACAGACATTTTCCATAAATGGTCGAAATGGACTCAGCACACCTCAAAATGTTCGAATCCGGCAAAATTCGAAATTCAAAAATTTGCATGAATCCAATACTTTTTTCTATATATTAGATATAGAAGAAAGTAAAAAGAAGGAAAGGTGAGGGGTATAACCGACTAATGATAATGAACTGGCAACCATTCCCCCGCACAGTCTTCATTTGAAAAAGAATTCTTTCACAAGACAGCAGGTGATGAAATTAGCAATAAAAAATCGCTTTAATGAAGTAGATATATTTTTTAAACAAGGTACTTTTTCCAATATTCATTAATTAAAAAAAGAAATAGGGGAACTGAATCCTAACCCCAGGAAGGGTCCCTGAATCACATCCCTCTTAAGGCACTCAAATATAGCCAAAAGTGGTGCTTTAAATATTTCAGCATCAAAAAATTTTCGGAAGAGAACTCCCGAATAGTGATGTGCCGTATCGTTAAAAAGTAGATCCGTGGATCCGGATCATTAGTGTCAAGATCCGCAGATACGGATCTCAAAATTTTTTTTACCCAATTCAACTATCCAAGTGTAAAATTTGTTATGGAAGGTATTCCCGTCAGAGTAATGGCAGTTTCTTCAAAAATTGTCAACTGCGGCAAAAATATAATCAAGAGTATGATTTACTCTTTAAAGAAATCTCTGTTAAAATTGAGAAAGAGTTGGAAGGAATGGGCCAGCGCTGCATTAATGCTCAGATGGAATGTGAAAAATTATTTCTACCCTGCTCGGTAGATGTAGGATACAGGAACAAGAGTGTAAAGCTGCTACTGGACAGGCCAGAAATAATTTTTCGCATTTTATTTCAGCATAAATGCAGCGCTGACCCATTCCACCGAACTTACTCTGACCGACGAAATACAGGAGCCGGGAACACCTATACAAACAGTAAATACAATAGAGAATTTCTCACTTTTTTGGAAGGATGCCGAGAAAAACAAAAATGAAGAATATCAGAAACCCCAAATCAATAACAAAAATTAATATTAAATTAAAAATTAAAAAACCAAAACATGTCCCAGTGAGCCAACCTCATATTAAGATGAATTTCTCTGGTCAGATTACTCATTTGTTAAGAAATATGAACTGACAGCAGGTAAAAATTTTAATTCATTGAGCTTTTTCTCCTTATCTTCCAACTATGAAATTGCTACCAATCACGCGTATAAAGGCTTAGAATTGCATTTAAAATTTACTTAACAAGATTATAGCTCCTACTGTATATCAGTTGGAAGTTTCAAATAATTATCAAACGCAGAAAACTTGGTTCTTTCAATTAGGGCCAACATTTTTATCATACGGGTAAGTTTTTACTACCCTTATTTTGAAAAACGTTAAGTCGGTTTTTAATTAATATCTCCGGTAATTAAAGTTCTACAAAAACGAGGTCAAGCTAAGAACACTTTTGATCAAGTCGTCTTTTGAACGAAAAATGAACTATCAAAGTCGGTTTATCTGTTTAGGAGCTAGGATGATACAAAAAGACACACTGATACACACTTTAAAACTTATTTCCCCTTCCTTTTTGCAATGGAAGAACGGGGAGGGGAAAGAAATTGGCTTCTGAAATGATACCTTAAAAAATTTAAATAGGGAATAAAACCTAATTTAAACAGAATTTAAGTCTTTTATTCAAATATTTAAAAAATTTTAGAATAGAAATGATCTGTTTAAGATCCCTCAAAAAAGGAATTGATACAGATACAGATCTTTATTTTCCTTCAGATATCCGCAGATACGGATATCCGGAACATCACTACTCCCGAATCCCTTCCTTTGAATTCACCACAAATGTCCAAAATTTCAATTTTTAAGGCTTCAGTTTCTAAATTTTATTGCATTAATAGTACCCTCCTTATCTATAAACATGACTTATGATCGCCTAAAAATTTTAATACTTTAATTTTGGAAACTTTTTGAAAGAATCTTCCTACACCCTTCCTTCTTAAGTCATCTAAAGATGGTTCAAAACAAAGCTCTTAAAATTTCAGAAACGGAAATATTTCGGGCTGGGGTGCGGAATACTCCCCCCCCCTCTTATTGTGTTTACTAAACGCAGTGTAAGTTTTTGTTTAAGATTAATTTTTCTATTGAGAGAGCAACTCCCCTCCACACATCACCAAAGACAACCCAAAGTTTTAAGACTTCAATTTCGAAAATGTTTTGAGAAAGACCCCTGCATTCCCTAACTCTTAACTCACTCAAAAATAGCCAAAATAGCATTTCAATACTTCAGCACATAGAAATTTTCAGGAAGACCCTTCCCCCTTCCGAACTCCTTCCCCTAAGTTCACTAAATTTGACTTAAATTTGCGGTTTCCCCTTTTCATCACTGAAGATTTAAGATTTTAAATTCTAAAACTTATTGAGAGAAAACCTTTGAATCCCTTCTTCTTAAGTCTTCCAAAGGATACCTAAAGCTGAGTTCTGAATACTTCAGCTTTGAATTTTTTTTGGGGAAGGGGAACCCTGAACCTTAAAACGGTTTAAAGTTGCGCTTTTAATACTCCAGTTTTGGAATTTCACCTAAAGAGATTCCACTCCCTCCCTCTTGACATTGCCAAAGACAGACTAAATGTTTTAAGGCTTCAATTACAAACACTTTTTGCTAGAGGGTCCCAAATGCCCTTTCACTTAAGACATTTAAGTATAATCTCAAATAGTTTTTAATGCATCAGCTACAAAACATTTTCATGTTAGAAAACCAAAACCATCTCTCATAAATTCACCAAAGATTGCATAAATTAGTGTTTTTAAGACTCCAGTTTTCGATTTTTTTTAAACCTCCCCCTCCCCACTTTTACATTATTAAAGACAGCCTAAAACTTTTTTGACTTTTAAATTTTTTAGAGTTTGCAGAGGAGAAATATTGAACCACTCCTAGCTTCAAAAATAGCTTTCAATTCCGTTTTTCAGTTTATAGCAGAGCCCTTGAGTAGCTCCCCCCCCCCAACCCCTAGATTGAGCAAGATATAAACGTTTTAAGACCTCAGTATCGTGGGCAAATTTACAATCTTTGCAAGAGCAGTATTTTTTTTCGCAAACTCGTGCTGCTGTTATTTTTCATCCTATCCCCCCCCTCTTTATTTCCATTCTAGCGAGTATTAATTCAATTTCTCAAGTCTTTGTCAAAAATGCAGGAATGGTTGCCCATCGGTATTTCCAACCAGCTTAAAATCCCCCCCCCCCCCCAGATTATTTCCAAAATTCCCATTTTCATTAAAATCTTCAAAATCCCAGATAGTTTCCGTTTTACCTGGTATGTGGACGTCCTTTGCTGTGGCGAAAACATTTCATCTTGTCAGCAATCACTCTCAATCAGTGATTCAGATTTAACTCTTAAGACATATTAAGAGCGTACATAATTTATTTATGCGTGTAAAGTTTTTTAGCGCATAACATGTGAGCCAAAGAATGTAAAGATATTCGACAAAAAAATCTGACTGTTGTCGGATGCCTTTAAATCCACGAGCTACCATTTTGTGAATCGAAAAAGAATTCCTTGTAACGCCAAAATACGTGTCTGCAGTGTTCCTGCACTGTACTTTTAACGTTGTTATATTTCCTTTTATTTTTTAAGCAAAGGTATTTTTATATTTTTTATAACTAATTTTTGTTTGTAGCAAAAATCCATTTTTAATATAAAAACTCCATATTTTCTATACTTACCTTGTTTGCATAATTTTTAATAAATAAGTTTTATTAACTTTGGGGACATTAAAATAAAGATTTATTCTATTGAAGCATTACAAACTTCATTATTCTCAAAATTTAAATCTGACTTATAAATTTTAATTGTAAATGATTGCAGAATATAATGCTTGCTCTTTTTTTTATAAATTTTAGGGTCAATTTTTACCTTGGACAATATTTAATTTTTTGCAAATACTCGGTATTGGCCGAGTATCTGATCAGAATTTGCCCGAGTACCAAGTAGTTACCGAGTACTCGGTACGTCACTAGTTGTAGGCCCATCAAAATACATTTTGGGGTCCTCTTTCTCTATCACGGAACTTATGAAACATTTATCATAAGGTAAAATCCATGTTAATTCAACAAGGAGTGCAACTTGATGGTCTCGGATTTTTTTGAGTTTAACCGTATGTTAAAATTCATGAAAAATTATGAAATATGTTTCTTTTTGTTTTGCCCAAAAAAATTCCTGGGTCGAGATACAGGCACCCAAAGATGGCGGCCCCGTCACGATTTCTCCTTTGGAAGTTTCGTAAATTTTCAAGTACATTATCTCAGGAAAGATACAGCATATTTTGTTATGGTTTGTTTTATTTAAAAGAATATTTTTTTTTGTTTAAGAAAATATACCAAATTTTGAAAAAAAAAATTAAAAAAAAGTCTTTTGAAAAAAAGAAAGTTTAAATTTTTTTTTTTTTTTTTTGACTTATCTCGAAAATGCCAATTTCCAAAATTTTCATTTTTTTACTATTTATTAGTACCACTGAGCACTACGTTCCCTGAAAAGGAGAGCTTCTACTTTTTTGTGTAACAGATTTTAGAGGCATTTGAAACTAGTATGTTGTGGCCATCTCATGAAACTTTCTTCTATATCCTTCGTATAATTATAATCACTCCCCATGCCTGAAGGGGTAGCAATATTCCCAACAAAAACAAAATTACACACACCAAAACGGAACGACCATCCCAATTCCCAATTTACCACAAAAGCGAAGCAAAGAATAGAAAATTGAAAATTATTTTAAAAGCCTTGCTTAAAATAATTACTAACATTTATTTACAAACACAAGATGGCAACCGTTAACCCCTTGAGGACCAGCGCGCGGAAAACAAAACGCACTCAGGGGACCGAACGCTCCGCAATGGAACGTCGCCACGGGCCCACGCACTTTGAGCTGTTAAGCCTAATTTTCCTAAAAAAATCATATAAAATCAGAATTTCAATATAAATACTCCAAATTTATAGGATATGTAAATAATGTATAACTACTTAATATTTATTAACACCAAAGGTATAACACTAAAATAAAAGAAATAAATATGCAAAACACTAACCTTCTGTATGCACACAAAAATAAAGGATACGATACGCAAATAAACATATGAACAAATACCATTGAAATCAGAATGAAAAAAACCTGTGCTTTACTAGTCTTTACGAACTTAATTTTAAAAATTCTGCTGCGTGTGGTATAGTTCAAAACAAGGATCGACACACAGTCCTACGTTGCATATTTTGCACTCATAGTACGAAGTTTGCCTTGACTTTTTGTTTTTTGCGCAAACGACGCATCGTCTTCTAGCTTTGTTACCTTTTCCATCAATGTAAATTTTCGGAAAATGTCTACCGGATAATCGAAAAGGTTGAGTGTCCGGTGATTTTGGAGCTATCTTATGAGTCTTCGGTTTGCTAAACTTATCAGTTATTTGATGAACAATTCTAGTTCTGAATTCCAAAGCTGATAGTTTTTCTCCTTTTACTTTCGAATATATAATGTTTGCGTTTAGAAGTGCCATATCTAAAAATCCAAAAAACAGTTTTTTATACTATTTAACTGTTTTCCTGAAAGCAGGATAATGGTGAATGACTGAATCACCGCAGTCAACGCCTCCCATGTTTTGATTGTATTCAACAACACACAATGGCTTTGAAATGTCCTCTCCAGTCTTTCTGTCTTTCTTGCCGACTGGCACAATAACATTGTCATGAGCAGTTGACAGCATTAAAACAGTTTTCTTTTTGTCCTTAAATGCAAATAAGTTCACACAATTTTTCTGCATCACAACAGTTTCATTTTTTTTTACATCAGGAATGATTTTCGGCATTCCTTTTCTGTTTCGCATGACAGTCCCACACATGTTTGTGTTGTTTTCATGCAGATATGAAGCAAGGTTTGGGGACACAAAAAATCTGTCTAAATATAAGTTGTATCCTTTTCCCAACAGATCTGATAAAAGTGTTTTCACAACTCTCTCACCGTAGAGACCTGCAGTTTGAATGATCTCAGTATCCTTTCCAGTGTAAACACAACAGTTCCATATGTATCCTGTCTGCGATTCACACAATTTATATATTTTTATTCCATATCTCGCTCTTTTAGATGGTATATACTGACGAAAACTTAAACGTCCTTTCCAACCAAACAGAGTTTCATCAATGCATATGTTTCTTTCAGGCGTAAGTATGGACTTGAAATTTTCTATTAGTGCAGTTAGTACTGGCTTGATTTTCTCCAGTTTTTTCGCTTCGGCATCGGAATTAAAATGCAGGAATCTCAAAATGTCTAGGAATCTGTTTCTTGCCATAGCCATGCTAAAAAATGGTGTTAAAAGCATTGTATTTGTAGAAAAATACATTTTTAAGTTAGGTTTTCGGATGATACTCATTAGAATTACTAATGAGAGAAATATCATAAGTTCATCCACTGTTATGTTCTGAAAAGGCTTGATAAGACAGCTAGTTGAGGGTTCAGATTCACTTTGCTTTTTCTCGATTATTTTCTGAGCAAAAGCATTTGTTTCATTGACGATGATATCTAAAAGTTTCTCATCAAAGAAAAGGTTAAAACAATCCAGTTTAGTCACTGGCTGCGCAGTGGTAAAATTTGGTCCAGTTCTCACCGAAAAGTCAATTTGCGGAATTTGTTTTATCTCTGAAGACCAATTAGTGGCAGGCTCAGAGCAAGCATCGTCTGCAACCTCTTCATCATAATCATATCCTTCAGTTTCTGAGGAAGATGAACCTTCCGAACCACTATAATTTCCTATATCACAGTCACTATCTTCGCTAGTTTCGGAATCACTTTCATTCATAATTTTACTAATTTCACTCTCCGTTAAATATCTCGGTCTTTTAGCCATGGCTAACAAAATTGAACTAACTACATCTCTTGCACATGCCTCAAAAATCCCACAAAATACACCCTGAAGAACCCCTTCTCCCATCTTAGCCATCTGGATTCAATAATCGAAGTTCAGCAAATGAAAGAAATGAAAAAGAAAGAAGCGAAAGCAGAAAAGAAACCGAAATTAACATGTACTTCCAAATCAAAAGTGCGCTTCTAAGGAGCCATAAATCCTCAGACCTCTGCTAAGCACTTTGAGAAATATTCAATTCCCTCCCCCTCTCATGTATTAGTCAGCTAGATATAGTTATTTCATTACTGCATTCGAAAAAAGCAAAGCAATAAACAAACGCGCTGGCGTCCTTTTAACTGTCAGTTTAAAGAGCCAGAACTCCCGGTTTGTTTACATTAATAAATCTATCCTCCTAACCTATCAGACAGCGCGAAACTAAAACTAACGCCTGTACATGAAGGTCAAATACCATGTGACTCGAGTATGATGAAAGTTACAACCATTTAGCGCCATCTATTATCATTTAAAAATTCAAATAAATCGTTCCGTTTTGAAAACGCGCCCACGTGCCGCTGGGATGTAAGCGTCGACAAGAGAGCGTCGCGGTAACGTGCCGCTGGGAAAATAAGACAGGAATCGTTCTGTCACGGCGGCGTGCCGCTGGGTTCGAACGGGTTAAAAGGTTTAAATCATCGCGATTTTCTTCTCATTTTCCAACAATTAAAAAAACGCAAATTACGCAGACGGCAGTTTATAATGATTTATCTTTCTTATTGTTCCAAATATAAAGCTATTTTTATTCACACAAAAAAAAAAAAAATCAGCCCCCCATGGAGCGATTGGCACTGAAATTGAACCAACACCTGTTTACATATAGATTTACATTTATTCCACATTTCATCCAGAACGTAGCATTACTTCTTGAGAAATGGCACTCACAATGGAAAACAAAGAACGTTCAATTGCGCCACCCCCCTTTTTAGCTATTGACGCAAAAATAGAATCAGCTCTTATACCCTCTAAGGGCTACTTGTCGATAAATTTTTGTTTGATTCCGTTCATTATTTCGTGAGATACAGCAGTCGCAACTGATGACAAAAAACGTTCTATAGCTCAACCCCCCGTTTGAGCTATTGACACAAAAATTGAATCAGCACCTGCACCTGTTAGGGGCAACATATGAACCAAATTTTGTTTGATTCCGCCAGTTACTTCTTGGGGAATAGCAGGCAAGCACAACTCAAAAAATGTCCCACTGCTCCACCCCCCCCCTTGGAGGAATTCACGCCAAAAACCAATGGGCACAAGTTCACATAGGGGCACATATGTGTATCAATTTCGTTCGATTTTATGTAGTAGTTCTGCTGTAGAGCGGCCACAAAAACTGGTCACGCACTTACGTGACACACACACACATAGAGACAGACATTTTCCATAAATGGTCGAAATGGACTCAGCACACCTCAAAATGTTCGAATCCGGCAAAATTCGAAATTCAAAAATTTGCATGAATCCAATACTTTTTTCTATATATTAGATATAGAAGAAAGTAAAAAGAAGGAAAGGTGAGGGGTATAACCGACTAATGATAATGAACTGGCAACCATTCCCCCGCATAGTCTTCATTTGAAAAAGAATTCTTTCACAAGACAGCAGGTGATGAAATTAGCAATAAAAATCGCTTTAATGAAGTAGATATATTTTTTAAACAAGGTACTTTTTCCAATATTCATTAATTAAAAAAAGAAATAGGGGAACTGAATCCTAACCCCAGGAAGGGTCCGTGAATCACATCCCTCTTAAGGCACTCAAAAATAGCCAAAAGTGGTGCTTTAAATATTTCAGCATCAAACATTTTTCGGAAGAGAACTCCCGAATAGTGATGTGCCGTATCGTTAAAAAGTAGATCCGTGGATCCGGATCATTAGTGTCAAGATCCGCAGATACGGATCTCAAAATTTTTTTTACCCAATTCAACTATCCAAGTGTAAAATTTGTTATGGAAGGTATTCCCGTCAGAGTAATGGCAGTTTCTTCAAAAATTGTCAACTGCGGCAAAAATATATTCAAGAGTATGATTTACTCTTTAAAGAAATCTCTGTTAAAATTGAGAAAGAGTTGGAAGGAATGGGCCAGCGCTGCATTAATGCTTAGATGGAATGTGAAAAATTATTTCTACCCTGCTCGGTAGATGTAGGATACAGGAACAAGAGTGTAAAGCTGCTACTGGACAGGCTAGAAATAATTTTTCGCATTTTATTTCAGCATAAATGCAGCGCTGACCCATTCCACCGAACTTACTCTGACCGACGAAATACAGGAGCCGGGAACACCTATACAAACAGTAAATACAATAGAGAATTTCTCACTTTTTTGGAAGGATGCCGAGAAAAACAAAAATGAAGAATATCAGAAACCCCAAATCAATAACAAAAATTAATATTAAATTAAAAATTAAATAACCAAAACATGTCCCAGTGAGCCAACCTCATATTAAGATGAATTTCTCTGGTCAGATTACTCATTTGTTAAGAAATATGAACTAACAGCAGGTAAAAATTTTAATTCATTGAGCTTTTTCTCCTTATCTTCCAACTATGAAATTGCTACCAATCACGCGTATAAAGGCTTAGAATTGCATTTAAAATTTACTTAACAAGATTATTGCTCCTACTGTATATCAGTTGGAAGTTTCAAATAAATATCAAACACAGAAAACTTGGTTCTTTCAATTAGGGCCAACATTTTTATCATACGGGTAAGTTTTTACTACCCTTATTGTGAAAAACGTTAAGTCGGTTTTTAATTAATATCTCCGGTAATTAAAGTTCTACAAAAACGAGGTCAAGCTAAGAACACTTTCGATCAAGTCGTCTTTTGAACGAAAAATGAACTATCAAAGTCGGTTTATCTGTTTAGCAGCTAGGATGATACAAAAAGACACACTGATACACACTTTAAAACTTATTTCCCCTTCCTTTTTGCAATGGAAGAACGGGGAGGGGAAAGAAATTGGCTTCTGAAATGATACCTTAAAAAATTTAAATAGGGAATAAAACCTAATTTAAACAGAATTTAAGTCTTTTATTCAAATATTTAAAAAATTTTAGAATAGAAATGATCCGTTTAAGATCCCTCAAAAAAGGAATTGATACAGATACAGATCTTTATTTTCCTTCAGATATCCGCAGATACGGATATCCGGAACATCACTACTCCCGAATCCCTTCCTTTGAATTCACCACAAATGTCCAAAATTTCAATTTTTAAGGCTTCAGTTTCTAAATTTTATTGCATTAATAGTACCCTCCTTATCTATAAACATGACTTATGATCGCCTAAAAATTTTAATACTTTAATTTTGGAAACTTTTTGAAAGAATCTTCCTACACCCTTCCTTCTTAAGTCATCTAAAGATGGTTCAAAACAAAGCTCTTAAAATTTCAGAAACGGAAATATTTCGGGCTGGGGTGCGGAATACTCCCCCCCCCCTCTTATTGTGTTTACTAAACGCAGTGTAAGTTTTTGTTTAAGATTAATTTTTCTATTGAGAGAGCAACTCCCCTCCACACATCACCAAAGACAACCCAAAGTTTTAAGACTTCAATTTCGAAAATGTTTTGAGAAAGACCCCTGCATTCCCTAACTCTTAACTCACTCAAAAATAGCCAAAATAGCATTTCAATACTTCAGCACATAGAAATTTTCAGGAAGACCCTTCCCCCTTCCGAACTCCTTCCCCTAAGTTCACTAAATTTGACTTAAATTTGCGGTTTCCCCTTTTCATCACTGAAGATTTAAGATTTTAAATTCTAAAACTTATTGAGAGAAAACCTTTGAATCCCTTCTTCTTAAGTCTTCCAAAGGATACCTAAAGCTGAGTTCTGAATACTTCAGCTTTGAATTTTTTTTGGGGAAGGGGAACCCTGAACCTTAAAACGGTTTAAAGTTGCGCTTTTAATACTCCAGTTTTGGAATTTCACCTAAAGAGATTCCACTCCCTCCCTCTTGACATTGCCAAAGACAGACTAAATGTTTTAAGGCTTCAATTACAAACACTTTTTGCTAGAGGGTCCCAAATGCCCTTTCACTTAAGACATTTAAGTATAATCTCAAATAGTTTTTAATGCATCAGCTACAAAACATTTTCATGTTAGAAAACCAAAACCATCTCTCATAAATTCACCAAAGATTGCATAAATTAGTGTTTTTAAGACTCCAGTTTTCGATTTTTTTTAAACCTCCCCCTTCCCACTTTTACATTATTAAAGACAGCCTAAAACTTTTTTGACTTTTAAATTTTTTAGAGTTTGCAGAGGAGAAATATTGAACCACTCCTAGCTTCAAAAATAGCTTTCAATTCCGTTTTTCAATTTATACCAGAGCCCTTGAGTAGCCCCCCCCCCACCCCTTAGATTGAGCAAGATATAAACGTTTTAAGACCTCAGTATCGTGGGCTAATTTACAATCTTTGCAAGAGCAGTATTTTTTTTCGCAAACTCGTGCTGCTGTTATTTTTCATCCTACCCCCCCCCCCTCTTTATTTCCATTCTAGCGAGTATTAATTCAATTTCTCAAGTCTTTGTCAAAAATGCAGGAATGGTTGCCCATCGGTATTTCCAACCAGCTTAAAATCTCCCCCCCCCCCAGATTATTTCCAAAATTCCCATTTTCATTAAAATCTTCAAAATCCCACATAGTTTCCGTTTTACCTGGTATGTGGACGTCCTTTGCTGTGGCGAAAACATTTCCTCTTGTCAGCAATCACTCTCAATCAGTGATTCAGATTCAACTCTTAAGACATTTTAAGAGCGTACATAATTTATTTATGCGTGTAAAGTTTACAAAAAAAAAACAAAAAAACCCTCACAAATGAAAAAACGAAAGGATGATCGAAAATAGCATGAGAAAAGGCTAAATTTTCAATTAGAGTATTATTTCGAAAGACCATGGAGAATAGCGAGCAACTCCTTGGTCTGCAATGCAGCGAGTTGGAAGTAACAGAGTTATACCTAAAAAAAGTCAAACGGTGCGAGTCTAAAAGCCACTCCTCCAAAAGCACGTTGCAAACAAAATAAGCCGAGGGTGGAAAACCGAGAGAATGCAGATGTAAATTCGTGGTTATGGTATGGTCCAGTAATATTAAAGCATATTTTTCAAACACTCAATTCTTCTTTTTTAAGTAAAGACTGAAAGAAAGTCATCGAATTTCTTCAGGGTGGCGACAGGAGCTGTGAAAAAAAGTTCCCTGACTTTTCCCTGATTAAGTTCACCAAATTTCCCTGATTTTTACGTTACCAATGATAATAGTTTTCTTTCTTTGCTCTACTTGAAATCCATTGAATGTTTGTACAAAATGCAGTATTTTAAACGTTTTAACTTGTGTAAATTTGTTGAACTAAAGATATATTTTTAAAAAATGCTGCTTTTTTAACAAAATGGCTAAAAAAACATATCAAGTCAATTTTTGGGGGGGGGGGGGGAAACCCTACAAAACAGTATATTAAATTTTTCTACAATGGAAAGATTATAGAAAATTAAAAAATAAAAAAAAATTAAAAAGAATACTTTACTTCCAGAAACCACTTAGCATAAGAGTTTTAAGAAACTATTAAAAGCACTGTTCAAAACATATGTGTATTTGTGATTGAACTAAAATGTAATTGAAATTATTTTGAACTAAATTTTCAAACAGTATAATTATTGCTGCGAGAATAACAAGTAATAGTGAAAGAATAGAAGTAATGTAGTTATTCTTATATAACTAATTGACACATTTATGCAAACAGATGAAACCATTTGACATCCATTCATAGGGAGCTTTTCTCTAATCAAGAACACAGGTTTTAATGAATGAATACAGCATTTTAACAGTAAAAAAATAAAAATATTTACTTAACTTGTGTTTACTTAACTCTATTTCAAATGATTTCTGTATGTATCGAGAAAAATTCTTAGATTGCTTTTGTAACAAACAACTTTGAAATGCAAAAAAAAAAAAAACGATTAGTTAATTTCAAAATATATAAAAGAAGAATACAACTTGGTTATAAAATAAAAGAATCACTTAAGTCTGAAGAAAAGAAAACCTTTATAATCTGCAGTGACAACAAATAGTATAACGGCAAAAAACAAAGTTTTTTTATTGAAAGTTCAATTTTAGCAATTAAATTAAAAACGTGAAGAAGTAATAACATTTAAGCTTTTATCAGTATTAATTCAAAAACTAAAGATTTCTTCTTGAAATCGTGGTTACAGTACGCTAATTACTGCGAGACAATGGAATAAAGACAAAAGAGCTAAGGCCTTTCTTCCTCTTTGCCTGCATGGTTGTTTATTTTACGTAGCATTGAAAGCGTGAAAGGAAATTTCACCCTAGGTAAAATAAACAACCTAACAGACACAGAAGCAATCTTAGGAAGTTCATCCTGTGTTTAATTAGTAAGATTCAATACTTTGACGTTGAGGAAAAAAGATGCACAAATATGTGGCGATGTATAATCGCACCTCATTAATTTTACTTTTTTTTGGACGCATAATTGGCGGAAAATGTGTAGGGAATTAGAGTACTTAATTTTGTAAAGCAAAAAAAAATATTTTTTTTCTTCATAAAAATCAATTTTCCCTGATTTTTTGTAATTTTTTCAAAATTCCCTGATATTTCCCGGACTTTTCCCTGATTAATAAAGTTCCCTGACTTTTCCCTGATCTCCCTGATCTGTCGCCACCCTGTTCTTTCCGTCCCGACCTCCATCTTGGAAATTTTGTCCAAGACAGAAATTCGTCCTGAGACGGAAGGTCTTGCACCCATGCCAGTAATCCAATTTTAAAGCGTTATCACCGGCAACTCTGACATTACCGTTAATGCGCTGACATAGTGTTTTTTGTGAAAGTTGTACACATTAACGAAGATAGAATTGAGTTCTACCATGCACGGGCATGGGTTCTTTGTGAAAGTTCTATGCATTTTCGGAAGAGCAACAAGTACCATGATTGAAAAAGCTGAGCTTGTCGATTGATGACATTTTGGATGGTTTACCAAGATTCTCTAAGACCGTTGGATGAAGATAAAAAGTAAGAACAATTTTTAAGCTTTTTTTTTTCATTTACTAATGTAACATAAATGAATAGGTAGTATACATAATTTGTGGATTTTAAAAATTATAAAAAATTTTATTGAAATAAAAAAATGTCTTATAATTTATTTAAAAACGCCAAAAAAAGAAGTTTACTGCATTAATTTTGATAATATTCAGGTTTTTTCAAAAAAAAAAAAAAAAAGACCAGTGACCCACTTCTCCCAATTAACTCTAATTTGAATTCTGAAACTTTGAATTCAAATTATCTTTTTCGCAATCACGAGTTGCGACAAGATCCTACTCATTAGAGTTATTGTTTCTAGAAATGGCTCTCCCCTTAAGAATGTCCCTCCCCCTGGGTGGTTACGTGTGTATAGTTGTGTGTGTGCACGTAGGCCTGTGTATGTGTGTAAAGGCGCGCGCGCGTAGGCGAGGTAGTATGAGCATGCGTGTGTAGGACATGGACGCCACCACCCAGCAGAAGTGGATTCCGGGGGACAGTGCTCAGGACCAGAGCAGCCGTGCCGCCGCCGGTGGGCGGTGGTGCTGCTGGTCCAAGCTGAAAAAGGAACCACAACACCAAGGACTGTCAAATGAGAACAATCAGCAATTCTGCCGTGCTAAGCACAGATGTGGTATCTGCACATATTATCAAAATTGAGTTATTGTCACCAGGTGGTCGTTAGTAATTTAATTTACCTAAATCTCAAGTTTTTTGGAGATTTGTAAACGCGATTTGTAAGAAAAAAGTCGTAACTGCAAATTTGCTTAGTTTGCTAAGGCAATTTGAATGTAAGTGACAAATACTAAGCCTTTAATGTGGTATCTGCGCAGTTACCACTTTTTTCCTTAGTAATTTGTAGATAGGACTTTTATACCTTAGTAAAGCAGCAAATTTAATAATGTAGCAGTTTATTGTAACACAGAATATTAAAATTAGTTTACCGTTGAATAGTTGATACAGGTTGATAATAAAAACTAATACAACTTTGCATAATTGTTAAAGTAAATATTCAGCTTTTTCTATTTAAATGGTTATTTAAAATGCGAATTCTAAAGATGAAATGCATAAAAATATTCTCTAATTCTTTCATGCAAAAATAAAACACATTTCATTCTACGGCCAGTATTATTTTTATTTAAGTATCGTCTGCTGCCAAAATTATCTTCATGCTCGGTAAAAATGAATCTAGAAAAAAAAACATTATTAAAAAAACACATTCTTTGAATATAAAAAACAGAAAATTGTTATGGATTACAGTTTTAACTCTCCGGAGTTTTGAAAATGGTATCTTTCAAAAGATAGATTCTGTTAGATTTGTATTACCAAATAGAGCGAAACAGCTAAGTCCAAAGAAAGCGGATGTTTTCAGTATTATTTAATGATACATTGAGCACATTTTTCTAAGCTACTTTTGTCGTATCAGTGCAGATACCCCTAAAAATGCCTAGTAATTGTCACTTACGGTGCAAATAGCTTAGTATGGAAAGGTTTTGAAAAGAAAATTTGTCGTAACTACATTTATTAATTTTAAATTAAGATTTTTACAAAAATACTCTCTTACAGTTTTTAGATAAGTTATTTACGAAACAACTACCGCAAGTTGAGCATTTAATTAACTCATAAATAAAAGAAACAAGTTGTAAAACTTTAAATCATCAATTTCTCATTTTGAGCTCTACTGCAGATACCACATCTGTGCTTAGCACGGCAAAGTTGCGATTGCTCAAAAAAAAAAAAATAAATAAATAAAAAATAAAAAATAAATAAATAAATTTTTAATTTAATTTTTTTTCTCCGAAAATTAAGTTACATATCAAATTGCAGTGCATTTATAGCTGCATTCTTCAAAGATTTATTATTAGTATTTTACTTAATCTTACTCAACTAAAAAGTAAAAAGTCTTAAAGCAAAAGCTATTAAATGACTAAAAACAAACTATTTAAGATATCAATACGAAATATAGTTCAAAGTACATTCAAATTATTAAGACTGCTCAAATTGAAAGATTTAAACAAAATATTGAGAAGCACTTTTGTCATAAATTGAGCTATCCTATCACTGAGCATGCCTCCCCCCCCAGGAAAGTTTTAAATTAGAGAAATAATATATTTGGAAATGTTTTTTTTGTTGCTTTTTGATCTTTTGCACCCCCCCCCCCCCCAAGAATATATCCATATATCGAAAATATTGATATTTGGAGAGCGATATATCGCGGTATTAAAATTCTGATATCGCCTAGCCCTAATGTTGAGAATTTTTAGACATGACCACAGGTGCATATATACCTAAGAACGTACAGAGGGCTAAAATATACATTTTGAGGATTCCCAAGTTAATTACAAGTTTTCTCGTGACGTCTGTATGTACGTCGCATAACCAGGGGTCTGGCCAGAGGATATTTGGGTCCGTTAACGGACCCTTCACAAAAATCTGATCAACCAAAACGGACCTTTCACAAAATCCCTATCAAACAAAACGGACCTTTCACAAAATCCCGATCAACCAAAACGGACCCTTCACAAAATTCTGATAAACAAGATCGGATCTTTCACAAATTGTTTTTTGAAGGAGCAAATCTGAAAGCAAAGTAACGCATATTAAACCGATAATTTTTGGAACCTTTCTTAAAGTCAAATTAGAGGGATCAGCTTATACAAAATTTGCTAATTTTGCAAAGAAAAAAAAATCCGCACTCTTGTGATGCTCCTGCAAGCGATAAATTGCTACTGCCAAATAAATATAATGCTTGTTGTTTGCTTCTTTGAAAGAAATTAACAGCTGGAAATAAGTTTGGTTTCAAATAATTTTGTTTTATCACAGTTAATTAGCAGCGGTGTTGTTGTAAACTTTTCTGAAAAGGGGTTTGGTAAGCACTTTTCTCCCCCACTGATGATTTAATAAACAATAATAATATATATCAGCGAAATGAACTTAGAACTGCAAAGGGATAGTAAGGGTGGGGAAAAAAATGTGATCGCTTCAGATAGGGTTACCAACTTTAAAATTATCCCCATTTAGCGTCTGGCGTTAAACCTTTATAATGACTTGATTAGAAAATATTCTCATCATTTTACCAGCTTGTCAATATTTGCGTTTCTATGGTGCGGTGCGATGTTCAACTGTTATTTTGGGAGAAAATTATATGGGTTTGATTTTTCGATGCTAACAAGGATGATTAACTTTAAATAAACTGTTTTACTTGCCTTTTTTTTTCTTTAGATGTCTACATTTTTAAAAATACAATCTTTTAACATCCGATATAAGAATCATATTTTGTTCATTTTTCAAGCTAACTTCGTTTTATTAGGATGCAAGTAAATGAAAAGTCTATTTTTGTTAGAACACGCACTTCAAGTTTTTAAAGCAAAATTCCATTTTCTTTTATGACTCAAAAATTAAAATGCTGAATCAGTGGTTTAATTTTATTTTTGCTTTAGCTGTGTCCACAGATATTAATGATATGTTTATCATAGGACTCTAAAATGCAATTTAAAAATAATTTTATCAAAAATATTTCTTTTACAAGCCGTTTTTTTACCTTTGATGCCTTCACTTTGAGAATTGCGATCTCTTTGCATCCGCTATGGGATTCGGATTTTTTGAATTTTTGATGTTTAGTATGCTTTGTTAAGAAGTAAACAAATAAAATCTATTTTTATTTTTGTTAAAATCACGGAATTTATACGTTTTAAGCGAAATTCTGTGCAATTTTAAGAGTGTCCTGGGTCAAAAAACTAAATGCTGAACCCCCTCGTCTGAATTTTATTTATTATTATTTTTTCTTTGTTACAATTATTTTAAATGCTGTACAGAAATATTTCTAGTGTAATTTAACATAATGTAGAATGGTAGATAAATATTGCTACTTGAGTTAGCGATGCCGCCCCCCCCCCCCCCCCGCTAAATACTAGAAAAACACCCCAGAATGATATTCTCAACATAGCAGAGGAAAACTCTCTACTTTAAGTTTAAATGATGTAGTTTGTGCCTGCTCTAAATTCTAAAATTTCGATTTAACAAAAATTTTTTTTTTGCGAAATTATTTTATTTTTCACAATAATAATTCACTTTTCACAAAATTATTTTATTTTTCACAAAAAACAGACCCTGTGAAAAATCCTGGACAGACCCCTGATAACGTAAGAATGGTATGTCCTAAGACAGTTGAAATTTGGTGCGTAGACTCCTAGAAGTGTCTAGTTGTGCACCTCCCCTTTTGATCACATTCGGATGTTTCTAAGGGGGTCTTTTGCACCTATTTGGGGGGAAATCATTGTTAATTTTGATGCAAACTCAAGTGGTGTTATAATTTGGCAGACACTTGGCGACATATCGCCAGTCTTTTGGTCGTCAAGTTTTGTTGCCAACTTGGCGACAAATTTGGCAATTTGCTTTTTTTAAATCTGGTTTCAAATTGGCCACTGTTGGTGATATTTAGAGAGTTAACTATTGAATCACATTAAAATTGCCAATAACGGGGAAATAACATTAAATTGGTATAAAAGGAAGTCATGTGATTCACACATCAGCTCGTTTAATCTGGGAACAAGACTGTTTCCCTCTTTTTAGCGCCCATGACAGAGAGCCATATGTTTACATGCTAGTGCTTGTAAATGCCCGTGCATGAAATATGCCGCCCCTAAAATATACCACGTGGTATATATATTGATGGTAGCACGATGCCTACACTAAGAGCTAGTAGTTGATCAACAAGGAAGCAATCAATATGCAGTAAATTATTATTTAATTTATTCTAGAGATGAAACTTATTTAGGTGGCTAATGCACATGTTCCAGTTCAGTCTCACTTTAAGTGTACTTATCTTACCCTCACCTAAAAACGCTTTTGTAAAGAATTGCTTGCTGCTCGCCGCCTTGTTTTACCGACATCTTTTGAAAATATGCAACTGATTATTTTTAAAATAAATGACTCTATTAATCAATTTCAACTGTCGGCAAAATACATGAGAAAGCATAAAATCCCACCTATGCAATATTTATTCTATCTTTTAAATTTTTTATTGAGTTTTTGCGCCCATTTTCCCTGCCAGAAGCACCCAGGGGTAAACTAGGTGCAAAAAGAGGGCGTCAACCTGTACTTCCAAAGCTCTTTGGGAGTTCAGATTAAAGCCCTTTGAGAATCCAGGTTTTTGTAAAAAGCCGAAGACGTACAAGTTTGAGGGCACAAGAAAAAGTTGCACATATTTCTAGGGCAGAAAAAAGAAAGCAAAGGCAAACAGTTTCAGGGGCGGAAAAAAAACTGAAGCCAAAAGGGCGTACAAAGGGGGGGGGGGCGCACTGACACCTGACCGTGAGAAAGTTGTGGTAGGACAATTTTGCCCTCTGGAGCACCTCTCGAATTTGCCGCCGATGGTAAGAACCCCGACTTCAATTTTGAATTTAAAATACAATATCTTACACAATTATACTTGTAAAAGAAAATTCGCAACAAATTGCTTCAGGTTGAAGCGGCCAAATCACAGCTCATGGTTTGGCCAGGCCGAAGATTTGTTCCATTTCTAGTTTGAAACTATTAATAAAAACATGGTATTATTCAAAGAAAAACATACGCCCTTCTCTGAGTCTTTTAGTACAGAAAAAATTTGTACTTGGTTGCACAGTTTAGGATTTGCATTAAAGAAAGGAAGAATCATCTGGACGGGGGAAAGAGTTTTCTTGAAACAATCTGGAACATTTTAGGTTTTACTCACTTCAACCAAGAAGTAGTCAGCAGACTTTCACAAGAATTAGCGACGTACGTCTCAGAGTCGCGCTGATTCTGCTACCCGGGTCTACCTCTATTAACCTATCGAAATTCCCTCCTGGATTTGGAAGCTTTTTTCAAACAAAATACCAAAACAGCAACAATTTTGACTTTATCGGAAACTAAAGCTGTACAAGTCTTGCAACATGTTTCAATCAATCTTAGAAATTGCGGTTGTGGTCTTTTTACGTAAATTTTGCAAATTACCTGGCCTATGGAGCAAAAACTCATGATCTACTATACCACACCATAAGAAAATCGCTTGGAGTTAGGTCTAAGAGCACTTTTCAGTCCAGGGTGCCCCGTACCTTCCACTATTTGTGGTGTATCCAGTTAGATGGGACCCTGAGGACAGTTCTGATTTTTTCATCCCGACCAGCAGCCGAGCAATCCTTGGTCCAGCACCCCCAGAGATATTGTTTCACTTGGAAGACTTTGTAACGTCGAGCATATTTAATGCCCCCCTAGTCAACATTAATGAAGATGGTGGATCTTCAACCGGCTAAGATCGAACCTGGGGCCCTCCGGTCAGTCCAATCAATGCCTCACCGATCAGGCCACCACGGTCCTAGTCTGGAGAGCGCCTGGGCCATGGAAAAAGGCGATTGTCATCATCAGAACCTTGTCAAATATGATGGCTAGGAAGCTTGTTATTGAGGAGATGGAAACGTCTCTCAGATAATGAAGGTGGTCTATTTTGTTGGAAGATGAACGACCATTGATCATGACATATTGCAGCGAGTGACAGAAGAATTAGTCTTAGGTCTTGATACCTACTGCATTATGAAAGATTCAAGCATCGAATATTTGAGAAACAAAATTTGCACTTGCTTTCTGCAGTAAAGTCAACGTTGTTGCTATATTGGTCTCATACATCTTCCAAACCCTAGTGCGAGTTGCCACAAAACCCGAACACTTCGCGGCAACTCTCGCGGTACCCAGTTTGAAAACCCCTGCTCTAAGCGACCTCTTACACCAGGATAAATTCAAAAACTTTATCGTGAATGAAGTTGAATAGTATTGTTTTTCTTACACACGACAATGTATATGAGGAAAGTATTGCAAACAGAAAATTATTTAAGCTTTGAAATATATTCCGGAAGAGTTATACCTGAAAGATATTAATGAAGCACCATATTTATAATTTAAAACATTAAAAAACAGTCGGCTTGGCAGGCCCGATGTACACGATCGAATGACGGACGCCATGTTTTTTTGACCTCTTTCAAAAACAAACGATTATTGTCACCAGCTGTAAAGTAAAAACTTATATAACCCTTGCACATTGGCTCGGCTCGATCCAACTAATCTTCAATCGTTGTTTTCCAGTTTCCAGGATCATATTTGCGAAAAAAATGCTTTAAAGCTATAAACTTCATAGTTTCAACAAATTTTCGATCTTATGTAGTTTAAATTGTGCTAAAAAGAAAACAGTCAAGAGAAAAAATTATTATGGGAAGTCGATTGGGGAGAAGTTGGAAGGGAAGTGGGGAAATCTGGATTTGTTTACTTTTGGATTGGACGGTGCGTTTGGTGTTTGGATTATTTTTTAATACAAATTCAAAAAAAAAAAAAAAAAGCTCATTCTACCTTTTGTTTTGAACCATCTTTTGCTTGTTCTGTATTCATTTATTCACTCAAAGCTTAAAGCTAGCTTTGTTTCTAGGTTTATGAAAGTGCTTCAGAAATGAGTGAATACGACCTGGATTTGGACGATGAGAACAGCGATTATGATGCGTTGAATGTCAAGCATGAACATGAAACGGATGAGGGTAACTTTTCGTTTTTTTAATCTTTAACACCCATTTTTAAATTTTCAAACAAGCTGTCATTTTTCTACCATGGTTATTATGCTTCTGTTGGGAATTTGTTTCATATAATTTCTCTTGCTGTTAGAAATGCTGGAAATCTATGAAATTTCTAACAATACATTTTCAAAACTTTTTGATCAAAAACCATTCTTTACTATTCAATGCTGAAATCATTGTTAAATTCTCCTCTGGTATTTTTCTAACGCTTTTGCTTGAAAAATTTCACTTTTTGCCAATTATTACTTATATTAAAAACGATAGGCGCTATCACTTCGAAAAAATGTAATTAATTTTATTTGTAGCCTGCAGAAAGCGGGAAAAGCCAGAAGGGAAAGCAACTGACCAAAGCTTTATCCAATTTCTTTAAAACTCCTTATACTTTTATTTCTCTAAGTTCGCAATTATTGCCAAGTGGAACAAAATAAGTCCTATTTAAGTATGAATAATATTTCCAATAAATTTATTTTGGGGTGAATAACCTTTTTCAGTAAAGGGCCGCTCACGTTACAAGAGCACTGTGGCGTAGGGATCACTAATATGTGGATGGCGTAAAGGAGCTATGTGTGTCCGTGTCAGGATTTAAATCATGGAGCTTTGTGGTACTAACCCATTGCTCAGGCCCATGTCCAGATTTTCATAAAGGGAAGGGTTTTAATGCTTCTAAATCTTTACCCGAGGGGAGGAGGGAGCTCAATCCCTCACTAACTTTAATTGCCGATCCCAGTATGGCATTTCTATACCTGTAGGGACTTCTGTGCCTCCCCGCTCCCAAGGACAATTCTGGCTGCACAAGTGACCGCAGTACCTTCATTTTAATTTTTAAAGCTTTTTAAAAATCAAATCTGTTTACTATGCAATGAATTGCAATTAGTATAAAAAACTATCCATAGACTCTTTTATAATGCAGCTTGTACACCAGATTTTATACTCTAAAATGATGCTTAATAATCTCTAAACAAGAAAGAACTTATTGCAAATGCAAGTTACGTTACGAAGCACAATCACTAATGCATCTTCATAGCAGCAACATATGCCATGCATCATAACCTTCTTAAGCAATATTAATGAAACAACGTTTAAAAGCACAGAAAAGATAAAAAGTTTATAAAAACGCAGATATGTTTCGGATTCAATAGCCTCCTTCCTCAGTGCGAAATGTACAAATGGATGAATCAAGCTCAAGGGAAAGTTTAAATTGCGTAACCGGAAAAACATTGACCAATCAGCTATCAGCGAGTGCTGAGGCAAAATATGACGTATTCTAACATGTAAGATTGAATAAGATTGGAGAAAAATGCAGAACAGCAAAAGACTCATTGCAAAGATTATTTAAGTTTTTATGAATGTAAAAAGATTCCAGAAAATCTAATTCACCTACTGTTGTAGGTCTGCAAATGATCTTGGCTTCCGAAAAGAGAAAATTGTGCCCTGTGTCGCAACAATGTTTAGCAATTGAAGATTTGTTTAGTTCCTGTTTTTTAACGTTGTTTTCATATTTTTTCAAACAAAATTTAAGTGAACGCCTTGTCTGTCTCACATAACCGATATTACTATGACAAGGAATGACCCCACTGATCAAGTGCTTGGATTGGGTCCTTCAGTTCAGAAAAAGAAAGTTTATTTATGGGTCTGTAAATTACGCGAAAGTCAAATATACTGAGAATTCTAGAAATACGAAAAGAAATATTTGGATAAAACGGTAAAACCACAAAATTTGTAGAAGAAAAACTAGGTATGTTGGAGGTTTTATTCCGGGTTGAAAGTTTGCAGAAAGCCCTGTTGATGGTTATCCTCTTCAGGTCATCACTCTTACTTGATTTTTTTTGTAATTTTTACGAAAATTCGTCAGTTTTTACGGTTAAAGGATTTTTACGATTTTACCAATCTTTGTTAGGCTTTTATACACTTCTATAAAATTTCAGCAAATTTTTCCAAAACTTTTGATGACTCAATTATTTAGATTTCCATAATGACAAGGACTGATTCACTTAGACTTAGATGATCATGACTTACCTTACTTTTTAAACAGTATTTATAAAGTAAGTAAAATTGTACTCTCCCTCTAAGTAAAAAGATTCATTTAATGAAAACACTCAGATAACTGAAATTTATTCAGTTTGCGATAGTATTTATTTTCTCTCTCTCTCTTTTTGAGAGAGGGGGAGAAGGAAAAAAAACTGTTTTATGGAATTTCTCAAAAGGCCAATTAATCTACTAAGAACATAAATATTATGCACAAATATACTTTAAATGTGGACACAAATCATAACGAGTAGATAGTTCTGTTAGCGTGAAAGGGAGTGGGGGGGGGGGAGTTTTTTCCCCTTTGCTTTAGGTTCTAATTTGTTAAAATAATCGTCAATTATTATAAGTGTTGCAGCTTAATGTATAGCTCGTTTAGCCTATATTTTCATTCATATACTTGCCCAAATGGTTTTCAGTCCAAAATAGTGAATTTAGATAGATTTTCAGCACCCCAGTGACAGCTGTACTATTTGTATATTTAATGTTCATTTTTTTTTCCATTTTCTTTTCTCCCATCAGAAAAGACATTCGGTTTTCTCTTCATTTTCATTGAACTATTCAAAAAAGAAAAAGTCATAATTTTTTTGTTTTAAGATTTTGGAAGATGTGTTATTACCATATAAAGTCCTCCCAAAACTGAGGGGCATTGCCCCCTGTGCCTCCTCCATTATAAATCCACCCATGCCCTTCTGAACTATTCAAAAAAGAAAAAATAATAATATATATATTTTTAACTTTTGGAAGATGTGTTGTTACTACATAAAGTCCTCCCAAAACTGGGGGGGGGGCATTGCCCCCTCTGCCCCCCATAAATCCGCCCATGCTTAAAAGGGACGTGGCACAATGCATTCCTAAAAATACCCAGGGGGAAAAGCACTAAACAGTGTTGGTAAAAAAAAAAACCTTTTTTTTTTTTGAAAAAACCCAGATCTTTTTGGTTTAAACACTATTTGTAAGAAAAACAATTTTATTTTAGAAAAATCATGAAGATTTTATGAATTAATTGTTAAGGAATGTTTAATATTCATATTTGTACACTAATTTCTTTGTAATTAATTAAATAATTATGAGTGAAATTTTATAATTTCATTTGCTCATACGTATAGATTTCTATAGAAGAATATTGTTTGAAAATCTTTAATTTTTAAAAAAATACAATATGCAAATGGGCCTTGGTATAAATAATCAAAGAAATATTTTACATTGTGATAGTTCATACATTAATTACAAATAACCAAGAATAAATTCTTGTAAATTTATTTCCTCACAATCATAACTCTAATAAAAAGGTAAAATTAAAATCACATATGGAATGGGGAATATTTTGCAGTATTTACAAATGAATCAAAAGTCTGATGCACATTACAAAACTTTAAAAATCACAATATGAATGCATATTTTGTTTAAAGATTTAAAAAAAGTTACAAATCATGTATTTACCTAATGTATCAGTGACATCAAATAGAAACAGGACTAGAGTAAGTTTTAAGAAACTCATTTTGTTTTCCATTGTAAACATTATTTTTCCTGGTTGATTGTATTTAGAAATACTATTTGTTTCTCACACAAAGAAAAAAAAATCATTAAAAAAGCCCTAGTATGAAAATACTCTTTTAGCATATTTTAATATTGACGACTATCATAAAAATTAATGTTTATCGATTCTTCCACCATTCATACGTGAGTCTTCTTTTATAATATTGGGACCAAAAAAAGTTTGTTGAAAGGTGAAAATTTGGCATTAAATTTGTTTTATAAGAGCACTAAGTTACATGAATATTTTCTGTTTTCATAATTTTATATATTTTCTTTTCTTGCTCTGACTGCATCGTCAATCAGGGATGCAAAAAGTATGCAGGTATAAGCGCAATTTTATAACTGCTCTCAGGGGCGTAGCTAAGGGGGGGCCCTTAGCTACGCCCCTGGGGCGAAGGGGGGGGGGGTTTGGGGACAACCCCCCCCCCCCCCCGAAAAGTTAGTCTCAAAAAAAAAAAAGAGAAAAAGAAGAGAGAAGTGAAAGAAAAAAAAAGAAGAAAAGGAAAAAATTCCAAGCGATTATACATACATATATATATATATATATATATATATATATATATATAAAGAAGTAACCCCCCCCCCCCCGAAAGTCGGGTCTAGCTACGCCACTGACTGCTCTAAGTGTTCTTGGACTTCTTTAGTTTTTTTTTTCTCTTGTCATTTAAATATTCTAAGGTTAAGATTTTTATACAGTATGCATCACTTCAATGGTACATCAACTATCTCAATAAATGTTAAGTAATCAAGCAAATTAGGTAGTAAACGAACTTTTGGTTGAAATATGCTTTTTGGATTATTTTGAAATTCAAAAGACTGAAAAATAATGATAGTTGAATAAATAAGAAAATTAGAGCTACTTGGATTTTTTCTCCATGTAATTTTAGAAAAACTTAGTTTTTCTGCCTTGTATATATATATGTACCTAATAGGGAAGCTGCACTGATTTAACAAAAGAAAAACTATTTAGCAAACTTACATTACCTTGAAAAATATAAGTTTATTAAGTTTATAAGTTTATAAAACTTTGCTAGTTGCTTTGGATTAATTAGATTTTACTCTTTGCAGTAATATGTAAAATTTATGAAAACATTTAAGGGGAAACAATTAAGGGTGCTCTTCTGATAGTCTGAAAGATTCGGATCTAATGTTAACCTACGGGGAAAGTTGGAGCTTGTTTTACAAATTCCTGTGAAGTTTTCAGATCAATTTTTTTTCTGAGTATTTTTCAAGACCATGTCTGTGTCTTTTTTACTTTTTTGCTGTGTCCATTCTCCAATTTTTTAAAATTCGAGAAAAAATGAATTTCTTCGAAAACTAGGTACTGTTGGATATTTCGCTCTGTAAAATATCTGCAACTCATGCTATCAAAATTTTAAGAACGTCCTGAAAAGCAAAATATTTCCAGCTCTCTTTTGAGATCTTGTTTGAAATAATGCGATCATTTTTTAAACAAATATCGGGTTCTAACTATTGAAAAAAATTTCAAAATACGTTCACTTTTTGCATTCGCCCCGCCTCCCATAGTAACCTCCCTTTTTTGAGGGGTGAGCTGTAATGGGGTGTAAGATTTATTACCCTCTCATTAGTTCCCCTCAATGACCTTCGTTGGACGTTCTCCTCTTTTCCTAAGACTTTCTTGAAGAATCAAGTGCTTTTGAAAGTGAATCCATGTATATGCGTGCTATTAGCTGTTAAATTAGCAACATTTGCTTTTTTTCAAATTTGTGGTTTGAAAAGAAATAGATTTGAAAGGAATATTTCTGAGTCAAATTGTTTATTAACAATATAATGAACATAGTTACAATGCTGTCGAATGCGAAAAGTTGACATTTTTCCCTTCCAGTAGAAAAATATTTTTATATATAGATTAAATCGTATTCCAGATACTAGTTATTTTGTATCGTTTACATGTGTTTTATGTTACTACAAATGGGTACTCACATAAAGTGCTTTCCACAGCTCAACAAACATTTTTGAAAATTTTTTGTGTCTTTAAGAGCCAGACTCGTCAAATTTCTTTAGAAGGTAGATACACATTGAACATGTAATTCATAATATACAGTAAAATTCATCGAATTTCAGAATCGGGACTAGAAATTTATTTGGTTGAAACAAGTATTTTGTTGCATTAGTATATGTTGTAATAAGATTTTACTGTATTTCTCTTTAGAAAACTTCCTAAGGAGGAAAACAATGCATAATTTGATCCCAAATAGAATCGTGAAATGTTTCTTATGGGGTCGCAATATTACTCCTTCTTTTAAGACATGTACGATATTATACAGTTTTTAAAACATTACGTGAGAAACAAAATAGCATAATTTTTATTTTCCAGCGCAGCAATGCGAACCTATGTAGTCAAGACTCAAGAGGGAAAGAACTAGAATTTCCTTGGTAGGGTCTGTAGAAAGCTGCGGTTTCATTTCGCTGTCAGCTATATCTCCTTTGACTACTCTGCACAGCAGGGGGAGCGTCCAGTCTGTCCCCCTGCAAAATGTGACAGGTCACATGATCCACACTTTCATCGGTCACCGTTTGTTCTATTGGTTGTTGAAGTGTCAATCACTTCACTGATGAACACTGCTTTCGTTTAAAGAAAAAGCCCATTTTCAAGCGAGATCCTTTTTCTTCTCCACTGAAGAGCAGCCTTAAGTTTTTCAAAAAAAAAAAAAACATTTTTTAAAAAAAAACCACATGTTTTTTTTTTTTTTTAATCACTTGATTTAAAACCACGGTTTTTACCAAACAACCCTGGCACTAAATATAGATCTTATATTGTTGTATAAATTTATCTTTTAATTTTAATATTTTATTTTGTGCACCACAATTCTAATTGAGCATTACTTTTAACAATTTAAATGTGCATTTTTCAGATACTGAAGATGCTAGTGAAACTGATATGGTGAAACAGGAGGAAGAATATACTGAAATCAAAGAACAGTAATGTTTTTAAATTTTCAACGTTGTTACATAGTTTTTGGACCAAAAATTACTTATCTCTATTGTTTGATTATATGTAGTCTAACTTTCTGAACAGTGTTAAAACTAAAAATGTGTTATTCTTGTTATTTGGGTTTTCATCTTAGCATATTACTAGCAAAAATACCAGGCATTGCCTGGGTCGGTTAAATTTGAGAAACAATCTCGAATTTGATTTATTTTCTCTATCAACTGTATGAACTTATAGCACCCCCGCTGTGATGTGATTCAAAATCGAGCTTCTTCCTTACCCATAAAAGTAAAATACCAATAAGTATAAAGAACGAAATAGTATTCAGTTAGAAACGAAAGCACAACAATTAAGTAAATAAAAATTTGAAGAATTTCCAAAATTTGAAATTTCTTTTATTTAAAAAGATTTCTTGGTTTTTTTTTGAACAAAGTCTAAAACTTTTTCTATATGGCTATTGAAATACAATCGGTTTAAAAAAATGTAGTCGCCCGTAATCCCATAGCTTAGTTATTTTGGAAAATTTCAATTATTGTGGGTTCTTGGTGCGACTTAAAATGTTACCAAATTTGTGGTAATTGTTTTGGTAATTGCTTGGATAATGCTCCCCCCCCCCTTACTTTGTAAAACTCTCTTGTTATTAATTTTTGTCAATGAGATATTGAGAGATTTTTGCTTACCATAAAATGTTGTTAAATATTTTCATCCAAAATGTTTCTGAAATTAGTAGTAAAACTTGGCGAGTGTTTGAAATTGCATAAAGACAAATTAATAATGGAAGTTTTTGTGCCTATAATAGATTTTCCTAATTTAGTTAGTGAATTATTTTATACTTTAACAAAAGTTTTAAAGATTCTTTTAATGGCAATATTTTGGTTACATGGTGAAAGCTAAAAAACATTATTTTATAGTCTTTGGCTGCAAAAACAGCGCCGGTTGAAAAAATTGCCTTACTTTATAATTGAATCGTTATAATTAATTATTACTATGTTCTTATTTCTATGAAATTAATATATATACAGTCAATTTGCAATAACTCGAATCTAAAGGGACCAACGAAAAACTTCTACTTATCAGAAGTTTGATTTACTGCTAGTTTCGGTTTTCATCATTTTAATATTAAAAACCATCGAATATTTTAATATGTACATATAACAATCAAAATTACAGAACTTAAAAAATTTTCAAGCACAATATGCACAGTTACTCAAAAATATTGTGAGGAAAAAAATTAAAAACATGGTTTTGATTTCAATACTGCTGGAACCTCTTGAATAGAGCTGATTCTACTTCAGAAAAGGAGTACATTTTCATTTGTTTCAAATTCGACTTCATGGATTCTACCGGTTTAGAAGTTTCTCATTTTCTTTTAATATCTTTGACAGAGTATTTGCTTAGACATCTTTTAGTAGTAAAGAAAACTCACTCTCTCTCAGGAACTTATCAGCAAATGGCTGAACTAAAGAATGAAGGGGAACTCATCTTAACTTAGGTCAGCCTTTAAATAAAGGTACAGTCAGTTGACTTGATAACTTGACAGCTTAAAAGCAAATTTGTAGTCTAGCAGCATGTCAAAGTGTAAACAGTACAGTACAACAAAAGAAAACAAGCTATAGTCATTTCCGCAGGTGTAACTCCCTATCTATTGTGCTGGAATTGCAAGTGAAGGTGAATTAATTTTTTTCTCATAGTCACTTGTTTGTTTCTTTCTTTTCTTTTCATCCTGTTGAAATAAATTTCCAGTCATCTTTGAAGAAACTTCGAGTTAAGGTTAGTTAACTTCAAGATATTGGGAATAATTGGCATATAATTAAAGACAAAGGGGTTGGGACTTGATAAAAACTTCGAGTTATGGTATTTGAGTTATCGGATTTCGAGTTATCGCGAATTGACTGTGTTTAGTCACTGATTTCCAATTGTATGTTTGATGCATAAACACGTTTGTAAGTAGTAAACTTACAGATATTTTGAAAAGACTTTCTTCCAGAATAGGAAAAAATAGGCTTGTCTGCCTGTATGTTAAAACCCAGTTGGTGAAAATCTTTTATGTGATTGAGAAAAATGAATGTCATGTTTGAAATCAGCTCACCCAATGGAATAAAAGTCACCTGTTACCGTACAATCACTTTTCCATGACCGGAATTTTGCAGGCCTGTGTAGGTTTAGATAATAAACATTTTCTATTTTCTAACTGTTGCCAAAATCAATTGTCTTTTTACTTAGCCCCAGTATTAATTATTGGCATAGATGAGGATAAAAATCCCAACAAAGCAAAAAATTTCATGCTTGCTGCAGAGTAGCCTTGATTCAAAATTTTCATTATGTTTACTGTTAATATTGCTATTGTAAGGCAACGAATTTTTGTAACGATGGGTTTTATATTTAATCATTTAATGGGAAAATTACATGAAATTTATTGTTTTTCATCATAATTTTTTTAAACTAAGTTTTTTACAAATAAATTATAGCCTATGTTTCTCCTTAATAACGTAGCTATCTATAGTGAAAAAATGGTTAGAATAGGTCCAGTAGTTTTGAAACTTACCCTGGGGTACATTCAGAAGTAGCCATTTATGTATATAGAGGAACTGTTCGCCCAAAACGTTGATAATTTCCCGAAGCTTTCATTATGGAAGTTGTAAGAAAGTATTGACTAAAAATCTAAATTTAGAAATTTTTCTGGTATCCAGTAGCCAGTAGAAGCAGGGTTTTCCAATTTTGTCCACCCCGGAAGAAATCGCCTGGACAAAATGTCATTTTGTCTATTTCGTCCATTTTGTTCACTTCGTCAGTAAACTGAAAGTTTTTAGTTAAAAATTTGAAGTTTGAAAATAATAAATACAGTTGAACTCGGTTAATACGAAACGTAAAAACTCATCAAATTTGTTCGTTTTATCCATAACAACTATGAATGAGTGATGCTCTGAAAAAACGAAGGAATGCTGACCTATGTTTAAAAAATATTTTACTACTAATACACATAATTTATTCTAACATTCAGAAAAAAAATCACTTATTTCTTATGACTGAATGTTTTTGAAAATATTGAAAACGGATGATGATAATCCACAATCGCGGAGTAGGTATATACCACAATGGAAGATGAACAGTTTTATCTTCGAGTGAATTGAAATGCCCACAGATAAATAAATGTACGGACTTTATTTTCTACGCAAAATATTTAATACTAGGAAATCGCACGTCATGATATGATGGGTGAAAATTGTTTCTACATTTGAAAGAAGGAATTGCCTGTTTCATGATATTTTGGTAGTCGACATTTTAACCCTAACTCCAGTGGATTAACCCTAAACTCCAGTAGATAGCATTCATTGTTGATCATATTTTCGTTTCTTCATTCCCCTAAAATGACACAATCTTACCAGTAAAACAGTTAAGTTACTGGATCAAGTTTAGCCTTGTCAAAATCAAGCATTTCTCTGTATGTCAAACATTATTAGAAAATTTTATCAAATTACCATGCCATGGTGCGAGTTTCATTGTTGAAAATATCACGTTAATCGATCTTTGACTCTTATATATATATGAGGATTTTCTTCTTGATACATAATGAAACTTCTACTACTTCTCAAAATGATGGCTAGTCTCAAAAAAAAAAAAAAAAAATAAATAAATAAAATTACAGTATTTAACCACAAACATTTTAAGTGAAGAGGACAGAAATTTTTGTTAGTTTTAGCCGATACTTTCAAATTAATGCGCGTATTATACGTGAAATTTTTAATGTAATTAGATAGCGGACCAAACTTAACGAACAAAATGTTCGTATCAGCTGTGATTTCATATTAAGTGTGATCATATTAAGAGAGTTCGACTGTGATTATATAGATTTTTCCTATTCAAGTGATATTTTAATATAAAAATAGTATACATAAATCTGTATACAGTAAAATCTCTCTGATGCGGACACTAACGGGACAAATGTTTTTGTCTGCAATAGAGAGGTGTCCGCAGGAAAGAGGTTTAATAATGTTATTAGCATTGGGCAGGGGAATTAAAAATTGTTTGCATACGAGGGGTGTCTGTTAGGAGGGCTTTTACTCTATAAACAATTGATTCTAAAATATTTTAAAGTGAAAATAAAACAAAAAGTAAGATCGGTTGAAGTTCATGTAAATGTGTTAAAAATTCAAATAAGTGTTAAAATAAATTATAATGCATGTAATGGCATTTATAAAACAAGCACATCAGCTGAAAGGTGCATTCATCAATTGAAATATTAAACATTTTAGAAAATGCATAATACTTATTGTTTGAAATTGTTATTATAGAATGTATCAAGATAAATTGGCAAACTTGAAGAAACAGTTGCAGCAATTAGAAGATGGTGTTCATCCGGAATATTTGAAGCGCCTGAAAAAATTAGACCAAAGTTTTCAAACCAGACAGCTGTTAAATGAAGTATTTGAACGTATTGAGGTAAGTTTATTCTGGAGCAAAAATAATGAAAATAATCTAAGTGTAATCAAAAAATATAAATTTCAAGATAAGCGTATTCTCTTAGTTCTCAATATCACCCACACCATAAAATAATGATGTATATTATATTATTTTTTAAAAATTGTACTGATTTTCTGCTTTGTAACAAATTTTCAATGTAGCCACTAAAATACAGAAACCATTTTCAAATTCTAAGCTTTCTAATCAGGTTATCTCAAAATAATCTTTAAGTGTGGTGGAATTCTGTATTTTCGGTAAAAGTTAAGCACAGGAGAAAAAAATTTTATTTCCGGAAGCCAATCTGAATTGGCAACATGCGACTCCAAAAAGAACCTATTTCTTAAACACTTATTTTAAGAGTGATAGACAAGGAGTCCCCGTATGGCAACCAACATTTTACATCATGTTGTGGTCCGCCTTGAAATTTTGTGAGTTTTACATTCAAAAATAGGTTTTAGAGGGGTGCCCACCTCGGGGGTGGGTTATGGCACAGGCTGTGCCATTGAAATTTTTACGGAGGATTGTTTAGAGGGGTATTTTTCTCATTTAGGGGGGGGCGATCTTTCCGATATTGAGGGGGTGCACCCTTGGCCTTGGGGGGCACCCCTGGGTTCTATCTCGCATTTCTCATGCTGGGCTTCTTTTCTGGTCATTCCCTATTGTTGTTGTACCCCTAGCCTCCCCCATGTGGGATCATAGGACCCCAAAAGTTCATTTCGACAAACCCCCAAATCTAAAAATCTGCCGCTGATGGCAGAACTACAATTTGCTGCAGAGGTTCAGTGAGCAATGTATTTACTGATCCATGCTTAGCTTTTGGAAGGGAATATAGTAAGACTTAAATTTAAAGATATATTTATTTATTTCAAACATAGGTGATGTGTGGGATTGCACAACATCCTCTTATGAAATGAATGTTTTTATTATTACACGAAGTTAAGAAGCATGATATCTGTTCTGTTTATAAATAAAAAATTAAGGAAAATAAAGTAAATGAGTGGAAACATATATATGCAACCCAAATTCAAAATAATAGAATATCAGAACTGTTTGCACAAAACTTGTCCCTGAGTCGGGAAAAATGAACGCGTGCAAATTAAAAAGACTAAAACTCGTTATTCATGAATGGGTAAATCAATTTAAACAACTTTTCAGATACTATAATAATTTATGGATCATTAACACATTGGAAAAATAGATTTTTTATGTGAGTCAAAAAATTAGAATAATCAATTCATTCAATGTGAATTTTAAAAAGTGAAGAAAATATTTGCATACTCGTTAACCTATAGTTTGTCACAAGTATGGAGCTTGGGACCCGGATAATTTTACGCTCTTTAAAAAACTTTTTATTGCTCGAAATGCGTCGTTAAGTGATAAATAGCAAAAAACGAAGTTACATATTGTATCATTTCTTGAAGTTAGAAAAAAAAAAAACTATCCAACTCAATTCAAATGAACGTTTTACAATCTATGGTATGTAAGATTTTAAAGGAATATAGAAGGACTAACTAAAAAGTAACCAAAGTAAATGAGGTAGAAAAATTGTAATACCTGGCAGGGATGAACCGAAATTAAAGTAAATTGTCCAAAATACTCGTTGAAGAATGCTTCTTACGTCCATAAGTGTTGGACAGAATGTATAGCTTTCTTATCCATGCCAACTACACTTGGACGGTTGCATAAACTACAGTTTTAATTGCGGATCTACGAAGTAAGACCAAAGATAAACATGAAGAAGAAACGTGCACGACTCTCCTGGAGCAAAGAGAAGCTCAAACAGGGGAAAACAGGTTAGAAAAGGATTATATTCAGTGATGAATCGTTTTTTGAAATATCTGTGAACAAAAAAAGGTGTTCAGGTTCGACGTTTAAAAAGAAAAGTGTATGAGAAATCTTGTGTAAGGCGTTCTCTCCAATTTGACACATCCTTTTCGGTTTGTGGGTGCATGAGGACTGCTGGAGTTGGGAAATTATATATATCTTAAAATAAAACAATGCGTGACTTCTGCTGTTTATCAATAATGCTGCATGATACTTCATCTGAGGGACAGCAGTTATGCATTTAGTGACACATTTTATCATTCAGCCAGATTCTAATCCCTGTCATGTCTCTAAATCAACTCATAGATTTTAAACAGAAAGAGCAATTTCGGTATAAAACTGATCAAGCAACTCTACCAATCTCAATACAGTCAAGAATTTGTGGTACCGTCAAATCTAAAGAAAGTGGTTTAAGACCTGGTGCCCGCCAACAAAATTGAGCTCATTGCCGCATTGAAGAGGGTATGGAAACAATCAGAAACGATTAATGTAAACAGGTGGTAGAATCCATGTGAGAAAGCAGAAGCGTAGCTAGACCCGACTTTCGGGGGGGGGGGGGGGGGGTTACTTCTTTTATATATATATATATATATATATATATATATATATATATATTTATATATATATATGTATATATATATATACATATATATATATATATATATATATATATATATATATATATATATATATATATATATATATATATTAGTATTAAAAAATAAGAGGGAGGTGAATGGGACACTAGCAAAAATACCCGGCGTTGCCTGGGTCAGTAATAATTATGAGAAAAAATAGTTACTTGCTTTTTTTCTGGTTTAAGTGAAAGAATTTAAAACACATCTTTTTGACATGATTAAAAGTAGAGTTTCTTCCTTACCCATAAAAGTAAAATAGCAATAAGTATAAAGAACAAAATAGTATTGATTTAGAAACGAAAGCACTGTATTTAAGCATATACAAATTTCCAAAACATGAAATTATTCTTCTCATGTTTAAAAAGATTAATCTGTTGATATTCTTTTTTTTTAACATGGAGTCTAAAACCTTCTCTGTATTGCTATTGACGTTGCTCGTAATCCCCTTATACTTTCTTCAGTTATTTTGGGAAATTTCAATCATTGTGGACTCTTGGTGCGATTTTACCGAATTTGCGGGAATCGTTTTGGGATACCTTCGATGATGCTCCCTCCTTCTTTCCTTACTTTGTAAAACGATCTATTAATTTTCGTTACAAAGATATTATTGCCAGGTGCTGAGATACTTTTGGTCACCATAAAATGGCGCTAAAGAGTTTCATCCGAAATGTTTCCAAAATAAGTAGTAAAATTTGGCGATTGTTTGAAATTATGCAAAAAGGAAAAATTAATGGAAGTTTTTGTGCTGTTTATGGATTTGCCTAATTTAGTTGCTGGATTATTTATTAACACAGTAAAAAAAGTTTTTTAAAGATTCTTTGATTGGCGATATTTTGTTTACATGGTGAAAACTGAGAAACGACGTATTCTTCGGCTTCAAAAACAGCAACATTGAAAAAAACTGCCAAATGCATCAGCTACGGAAATATTTCCGCAAAAATTTTGGCGATCTGCTGGTTGATTGGATAATGAGTAAATGTTCAATCAGCATAAATAATAATAAAAACTATTAATTACATTAAAGTTCCGTTTAAATGGAAAATGATCAGCCAAATCATGTATTATTTGTCAATCTTGTGCAAAAATCTTACTTCAAGATTTGACTTGAGAAAAGCCTTGAACAGTCACGAAAAGCAAAGATAGTCCACAATACAACAATAGTCGCTATCGACAGGGAGTTGAGATGATACACTAAATAGTGTATTGAGTTTAGGAAAGCCTTCGAACATGGAACTAAAAAGCTCATAACTCGTTTTTTATTCTACTTAGAAATTTCGAATTAGTGCCATCTTCAGCAGAAAAATCAGAGCTTTCGATGGACAAATAATGTAAATATGTGCAAGTATTTTTTCATCCCTATATTAGAGAATTTATACGAAAATTGTATTTTATTGCTCCCCTAAGGGGGGTTTTGCCCCCCATAACGGGACGAAAACTACCCTATGTGTTATTCTGATGCATAAGCTATATTATTGTAAAGTTTCATCAAAATCCGTTCAGTAGTTTTTGCGTGAAAGAGTAACAAACATCCATACATCCATACAGACAAACTTTCGCATATATATAATAGTAGTAAGATTCAATTTTTTTTTCTTTTCCCTCCATTTAATTTAAAGTGAAATTTTCTAGCAACGTCTTGTCAAAACCAGTCTATACAAATCAAGGGGAAATCATATTTCTGATGAGCGTGTTCCGTTCATTTCAGTGTGACTGTTTAATTTAGAGGCTAACACACACCTACAAAAGCTGACATCGCTGAAAGCTAATAGATACTTTCATTTCCGCCTGTAAACTGGATGTTTGACTTTCAATCTCATCGGTGGTCAGACTATAAAGACTATTTTTACTAACTTGGTTTGCTCTAAAAGTATGAAATAAAATAAAAAAAGTCTTCTTGAATTATAATCTGCAAAAAATGAAATTGCATATCGTTACATTTATATGTTGCTTTTTATGTATTTACATTTATGCTAATTCTAAAGCAGTTAATAAAATTTGAATAAAAATAGTTAGGAAAGAAATGTTTGTGGTGGAAATGTGGTTAATTCTTTCGTATTTGTTAGAAAACATGAACCACCAACTTAAATAAAAAAAACATAATGAGGAAAACAATTTTAGGCCGATCGTATTTTAAGTGATTCCGCAAAACTCCAGGACGTCTCAATGCTTGGTGCCTACGTGGAATACTAAGAAAAGGTTTGACTTACCCCATGTAGTAGAAACACAATAAGCACAACTCATTTCGCGTCACTTGTGAAAATTTATTCCGATGATTATCACTTACACGACGAATATCAAGATCCTAGGGAGCTCCCGCGGCGTAATTAAAACATGGAAGGGAATATAAAAGATTACAATATGAAAAATTTAGGTAAGTTAAGTTCACAGTCCAGTCTATTGCAGGGAATTATGTTGTCACAGCAGAGGGATGTGCGTTGTACATGGGAGGCTTAAAAAAAGGCGCGGCCTGCTGTTGCAGTGAAAGAACTCATCGTAGGGACATCAGCGAGGAAGATGATGTAAAACCACATGGAGCTGGCTGCTATACCACGGCGATGACTGAGAAATCTCATTACTCAGGGAAAAAAACATGGCGCAGTGGGAATCAGAACTGAATTCATGTCGACCGCGCGTACCGCTTTCACTATCCGGGTCTCACCAGCTACAGGTGCATCACCAGCCTTCTCTGATCATATGCAATGATCATCGAGTAAAAAAGAAAGGGTTTTCATCCGTGCATGATCGGAGCTACTTCCACGTGGACGCGAACATTTTTCAATCCTTTTTTAGAAAATCTTGATTAAATACAGGATCTCATTCGTAACTAACTTATCATTTTTTTAGAGAAACAGGGCTCTAAGGCTCCTGTGCAATTATTTTACAATTTACATCATTTTTTATGCCGATGCATCCAGATTTTGCATCGCAGTCGTCGCCACTGCATATGACCCATTTTCAGGTCCAGCGTCCGCGCTCCTAACACTTGCTCAGTCACGTATCACGGCTAGCACACTACTCCTTTTTTTTTCGAAAACTTTCATGAGACATCAAGCTAAAAACCCACGCGGTCGCGTGAAAAACAGATATCCATACGCGGCGTCACTTAGCACAGCGAATGGGAACGCGGGAAAATGACATCACCAATGAGACCACGCCTACGGCCAATGAGCGAAAAAGGCGGGAGACAACGCATCACGGGAGGAAGAAGGGAAAACATGGCCGCCGAAAACTCAGAAACGACGCCATTAAATCAGAAAATGCGAACGAATGAATTAAAATGCGAATCTAAGAAAATATATGTGATTACTATATCACAATGTTGGCAGTGGAAAGTTATTCGCTCAAATGCATACCATCTGTTCTCCTCTCAAGCTTTTTTTTAAATTTTATTAGCTGCTTTAGAATTTACATAAATATCTATTTGAGAGAGCAACAGCAATTTTCGAGTATTATAAACAGAAGTCTTTTTTATTTTCTACTTTTTAATGCGAACCAAGCTAATAGAAATAATCTAGATTCATTTCGTTTTTAAACATTTTATTCATGTAATGCTATGCAGTTTTTCTTTTAAATTAAAATAAAATTACCTGCAGAAGGATCCGATGGGACTAATGTTGCTTTGCAGATTGTACTTCGTTTTCTTCAGACAACGTTAACTTTCTATTTTTAGAACAATCCTTTTCGTCGTTTTAATTTTTTTCTTTGGGTTTAAAAAAGCTTATCGGTTTTGCTCGCTTCATTATGCAACAACTTTCACTTAAAATGTACTATTTTAAACAGACTGCACGTTTCCAAAAGAATACAATGTAAATACTGGCTGAAATATCAATAATTGCAATGGATACTCTGGTTAGCAAAGGTCGTTTTGACTATGACCACTTATGACACACACGAGAAGGCTTTCCAGGAAGATTAACCAAAGGACAGTCATTTCGCGCACTTTCTTGGAAGAACAGTAAAGGGGTGAAATTCACAGCTTTGACATGTAAGATGAACATTTCAAGTTCATGGTTGAAGGTCATTCAAGTTAAAAGCCATTTCACTCTGTTATCTGGATTAGTACTGTTCTTTGGTTGCTCTCTTTCCTAAAATTGTGATTCCTTAGAAAACCAAAATGATAGAAGTGAAAAGAAAGTTAGATATGCTGCAATTGCTTACCTCAAGAGGATAAATAATGAATCCAAAAAAAAAAAAAAAAAAAAGCAGGGACCAAAAAGCAATAAAAGACTTCTTGAAAAAGATATGCTTAAAGTTTCTTTTACTGTGAAAATGATTCCTTAAACTCGCAATAAAGCACTTAATAATGTAATAATAGAATAAATACCTAACAAAACTAATAAAGAGGACTTTTAATCAAGAGCCCATATTGTCTTTAGTATCAATTTCATATTTTCACCATCATATTTCAAATTTCTATAAAAAGTTTCCTTAAGCCCCCGTATCTCAAAACCTCTTTATCGCGATTTTTTTGCTTTAATGTGAAATTCGAAACATACAGATTCTACTGTATGCAGGGCCGGATTTGGAAGTGTGGAGAACACGAGGGGCAACGAAGGAGTGGAGGCCCCTAATCAGGGTTCGAAAAGATCATATTTTTGAAAATATCCGATACTTTGATATATATTCGAATATTTTGATATATAAATATATATATCCGATAATGTTGATCAGCACTTTAATAGTAAATACATCCCAAAGTTACTGCTATTTATTTTTTTTTATATTATTATTATTATAATTTATAGGGGAGAAAAAAACGTAAAATTTGCTGACCCGTGAAAGTTAGGATAGTTTGTAAAAATTTTATTGTGGGGGCCCCTTTGTTGTGGATGCCCTGGGGCAGTAGTCCTGCCTGTCCTCCCCTAAATTCCCTGACTGTATGCAATATTCCCACTGCGGGGCTCATAAAATTAACAATTTGCAGAATCTATGACAAAGATAGGCTTCATATACGTGGATTTAACAAATCAATATTTTTTCTAAAACGAAGTGTCAAATGTCACTCAATTAACAAAAAATTGTCACAGCAGAGGGGGGCGTCTTTATGCTTGAGGGTCACACATGGAGCAGATTTTCAGTGGCATTTGGGGGGGGGGGGGAGCGAAGTGAATTTTTGATCTTTGTTACTCAGAAAGAAGTCGTTTTGATTTTTTTTCTTTTTCTTTTTTTCTTTCTCTTCTCTCTTCTTTTTTTTTGAGACTAACGTTTTGAGGGGTTTTTTTTGTCCCCAAACCCCCCCCCCCTTAGCTACGCCCCTGTGAGAAAGGATTAAAGCATTGAATCCAACAAAAAATGACACATTCTAGTATTGTATTGTTTCTTTTGAAAGTGTTTTCCCTCCTTTAATTTGAATATTCTAATTTTTAACTCAATGTAAATCATCATTATAAACTTTTGGATTATTCTGTCTAAAATTATTTTTAATTAAGGATATTGGAAATGAAATGCACACTTTAAAATCTGAGAAAGGTGGCACGTTCATTTAAATACCTTATTTGCACTTATAATTGGTTAGAATAAACTTTTTTCGAAAAAGTGTGAAGCATTCTATTATTTTGAATTTGGGTGGTATATATATATATACATACATGCATGCAGTCTGTCTAAAGTTGCAGCAAGTATCCAGTTAAGGCAAGTCTATCTAAATGAGGGGTAAAAGTAAAAACTTAATGTAGGTGTTTCACTTATTTCAATGCGACTCTGCTTGGTTTTACTAAAAAGTTGACAAACTTGGTTTTGGGCCCTGTTTAGTCTCTCTCTCCCTCTCTTCTACTTCTTAAATATATATATATATACTAGCAAAAATACCCTGCGTTGCCTGGGTCAGTAATGATTATGAGAAACAATCGTTACTTGCCCTTGTTTTCTGTTTTAAGCGAAAGAATTTCAAACAAACCTTTTCGAAGTGATTACAAATCGAGCTTCTTCCTTACTCATTAAACTAAAATAGCTATAAGTATAAAGAACAAAATAGTATTCAATTAGAAACAAAAGCATGACATTTAAGCATACACAAATTTAAAGAATTTCCGAAATATGAAATTAAACTTTACATGTTTAAAAAGATTTATCTGTTAGTACTTTTTTTTTAAATCTAAAACTTTCTCTGTATGGCTATTGGTGTACGAACTGTTTTAAAAAATGTAGCCGCCCGTGTTCCCCTTACACTTGCTTTAGTTATTTTGGGAAATTTCAATTTTTGTGGGCACTTGGTGCGGTTTAAAATCTTACCAAATTTGCGAGAATCATTTTGGGACACTTTCGATAATACGCCCCCTCCTTACTAATTTTTATTATAGAAATATTGTTGCCAGATGCTGAAATACTTTTGGTGAAAATGAAATGGCTCTAAACGGTTTCATCGGAAATGTTTCTAAAATAAGTAGCAAAATTTGGCGACTATTTGAAATCGTGCAAAAAGAAAAATTAATGGAAGTTTTCGTGTGGTTTATGGATTTGCCTAATTTAGTTATGAATTATTTTGCACAGTATTTTTTTTAAGCATCTTTGATTGGCGACATTTTGTTTATATAGTGAAAGCTGAGAAACATTATTACGTAGTCTTTGGGCTCAGAAACAGCGACAGTGGAAAAAACTGCCAAATGCATCAGCTACTGAAATCTTTCTGAAAAATTCTGCCGATATTTCTGCTGCAAGTGTCCAATCAGCATAAATAATTATAATAAACCGTTAATTGCATAAGTTCCGTTTAAAAGTAAAATGATCAGCCAAATCCATTTATTTTTAGCCAATCTTGTGGAAAAACGTTACTTTGATTGACTTGAGAAAAGCCTCAAAAAGTCAGACGAAACGCAAAAATATTTAACAATATAACAATTCTTGGGAGTTGAGATGACACACTAAATAATGACTTGGGTTGATGAAAAACTTCGAACAGGGAATAAAAAAGCTCATAACTCGTTTTTTATACAGCTTAGAAACTTCGAACAGATGCTATCTTCAGCAGAAAAATTGGCGCTTTCGATGGACATATAATGTTAATATGTGCACGTTTTTTTCCACCTCCATATTGGGGCATTTATGCGAAAATTGGGACTAAAATTGGAATAAAAAGGGAACTATCAATCGGATTTTTTCGAACCTTCCCAGTACCAAACTGAACAAATGGTGAAAGTTTCAGCCAAATCTGCCGGGTAGTTTCTGAGATCTTAGGAAACAAATTTACCAAACTCCATTTATATATATATATATATATATATATATATATATATATATATATATATAGTTTAAACTCAAATTGTAGAAGCTTTTCATCTTAAAACATGTTGACTTATTTATTATTTATTCCAATAAATTTATAGTGCTTTTTTCTTATAATTAATAAATAAACACCGCCTCATGTAAAATTTTTAGATATTTATCCCCTTTATTTCCTGATTTTAGAATTTTTTAAGTTATTTTTCAATGGTTTTTAAGAGCAAAAGTTATATAATTGATAATGCAAACTTTCCATTATAATTTAGTAATATTTGAACACTTGCAAGATGTTTTACAATAATGTACCTATTTTTCTAGTTAAAGTCATATACTGTTTATATTGTACATTAAGCTTTTGCAACCTTACATCTATTAAGCAAAATGTTTACCAAATTAGGTTTAAGATAAATACCTTTGTGCTGAACAGTAAAGTAAGAAAAAACGTCAAAGAAGAACAAATTGCAGATTACAGCAAATAAATGCTTTTTTGACGTTGTTTTTTCTTACTTGACAAATTAGGTTTGCATTACAAATTGATCACCTTTCTTATATTCCAAATAAAACAAGCATCCATTTTACTAATTGTAACACTGTTAATCATTATGCTTAAATTTGTCAGTGTTTTAAAAATTTGGTTTTTATTTAGCAAATTTTAGTTAGTAAAATCATTGTTTTTGATCTTTCAAGTAGTTAAACCCCTGCTTCATTTAGTAAAGAGTTTCCATCTTTTTCCTTTCATTATTTCATCAATTTTTATGCTTGAAATTATTTCTTATCAAAGTTTATTCATTTTAACTTCAATATCTGAAATCATAAAGTTGTTATTGCATGCTATTTTTATTGCTGTAGAAAGAAAGAGTGGAACGTGAATACTTTCTTGAAAAGGAGGCAGCCAAAAAAGAGTTTGAAGAGAAACAAATTGAGTTGAAAGAAAACCTAATATCTGACTTAGAAGAAAAGAAAAGAATCATCGAAGCTGAGCGTAGCAACATGGAGCTCACCGGTGGTACACATATCTTGAATTTTGTTTTTCATTTTATATTTAAAGTCCTTAATATGTTAAAAAGAATATTTGTGTATGGATGTTTATATGGCTGTTTGGCAATCTTTGAGATCTAGATAAGCTTTTGAAAAAAAAAAGTAAATTTTAAATTAAAATTTTTTTTTTAGCAGTTTATTGAATTGCTTCAGAGTTAAAGTTGGAATTTTTGTGTTAGTATATAGAGGAAAGAATGTCGCTTCAACTTTGATGTTACATATAATTTCTTTGAAATATGTAAAAAATGTTGTTTTTCTACATGGGCTCAGCTAAAAAAAAATGTGCTCTCAATTGAAATTTTACTCTACTTATTCTACAAAGCATCTGTTATGATATCTTGGATCTTTTCTTTATTAGTCTATAAGGACCCTGTTTAACTCGGCAACTTTCCAACCTTGTTGTGATTAAAAAATTTATAATTTATTTAAAGAAGAATTAAATTCCTAAGTTGTGCTGCAATTTGCAGAAGGTATGCTATTTATTATGACAAAGCCTTATCTCTAAGTATTTGAAAGATTGTTTTAAGTATTTTGTTTTTTTTTGTAGCCATACAAATGAGATAAGATATGATTAGAGAAGACTTGTCATCATCTCATTTAAAACCTTTCACTGGAAAAAGAGCATTTATTTTTGTTATTTATTGTTATCCCTCATTAGGTTCTGCCTTAAAATAGCTATTTTTTCAATTATTTTTTAGGAGATGTACATAAATATAGAAAAGTATAATTTGTAAATATTAGTTCTCTAAAATCTTCATAACTCTCTTAAAGTCATATTGTTTATCTGAAACGTACTTTTTAACCCAAAATGAAATATTTGCTTGGTAAATATATTCATAAATTCTTTGTTTCATGAGTTTCCTGCAATTGAGCACATTTGGCGGTTGACATTCTTAAATATGGATCTGAAATAATTGAATTTTATCCAAAGATGTGTTGTTTTTTTTTCTGATTTTTTTTTTTTTTGAGACATCTTATTGAGTTTTTAGATTTATTAATGTATTTTTAGTTATGTTATGTGACAATTAGTCTTTATACTTTGATGACATAAAACTTGAATACTTTTTCCTATATTAATTTCTATTCTTAACTCGCAATTTAAAAATTGCATTATGAGTAATAATCTTTAATATTGTGAAATTTTTGAAGTACAGTTCAACCTCGATTATCTAGACTTACTGAAATAAAAAAATCCAGGTACTAATGGGTAATAAGCAGAACAAATCCTTAAATAAGCAGACATACTTTTTCTTGTGACACCATACAATGATATATAACAAAATTACTTAGAATTGATTACAAGATATTATAAAATAGTACCTGGACGACCAAGCCTCGCTCGGCTTTAAAAGAATTATTTTTTGTCAAATTGTGTTTTTTTAAGGTTCAATACTTTTCCAAATATACTTGAAAAGCTTCACATTAACGAAATATTATGAACTCGACCTTCTTGTAACACTAAAGTACCATACAAAGAAGATTCTGAATGTAATTAAGTCAACATTTTGCTTTAAACTATCTGTTAAGTTTGTTTTCACTATACAATTATCTTGTCAGTAATTAAAATATTTTGACCTTAGTTTTGCTATGGTGAAATCGGTTTTTAACCGAATACTTCCTTTCATACTATGATGCAATTCACGATTTTATCCCAATCGACATTTTTTTAAAAATAAGTACTTTTAATTTTTACGCCAGAAAATGCTACATACAGCATGATATCCATCAAAACTGATGATCCACAAATCATTTCAACAAATGATAACAATTGTCTTAACAAAACATAAACAATCTCAAGACATACACTTCTTCGAAATAAAATTTAGATGCGTGATTTAAAAAACATGTTAAACTATTTGAAGTGTAAAAAAAAAAAAAAAAAAATATGGTCAAGCAATAGTTTCACTTAAAAGAGAAAAAAAAGCCTTGCATCGACTTACATAATGCTTTTGAATTTGTTTTCAGCCAAGTGTGTTAGAAATTACTTAAAGTGGCCAATATCAGCCAAGCCTGGCAACCCTAAGCAAGTATAAAATTTTAAAGCGAGAAGAGACAAATTTTCATTGTTATGGTTGCAAATCATCTGATTGATGCGTCAACTCACAGTTTACTTCAAGGCTTAACTCAATTTGACTTTATCTTAATAAACTGTTTTTTGTAAAAAAAAATCGCGTTTTTACAGAAAAAACACTGATGTAGATGAACTTAGAATGCAAAACTACAATTAAATTCAAAATTTCATCCAAATCGTTAGAGCCGTTTCCGAGATAAGAAATATATATATACCCATAAGAATTGCTCGTTTAAAGATATAAGATATAAAATCATTTTTCACATTATTTCTTAACAGAGATGCGAATTTTCCGAAAATTTTGAAACAGTGGTTTTCCAGAAAAAAGGGGGGAAAAGATGATTTTTTTTTTTTTGAAAATTAAAATTTATATTAATAGTTATTCTTTCTGAGAAAACATAAAAACTGTTAAATATTTAAAATATAAGCAATCTGTATTATTTTTCTTTTTAATATATAAAACTTCTACTATCAAATAAAAATTTGTTTCCTAGCTGCCAACAAGGGCACCTATATAGGAGAGCAAGTGGGGGCTCAAGCCTCCCCTTAGAAATGAGAACTTCCTTGCTTTTAGTGCTTTTTTCTTTACAAACGTGTATAAAAATTTCTTTTCGAGTCATTAATGAATAAGTTATTAAAAATGTCAAATTTTAATATCTCGAACCTATACTGAAATCGGTTTCTATGGGGAAAATATTCTGCTAAAACATGGGGAAAAGTTTTGAGCCCCCCCCCCCCCCGCTCTTAAAATTTTGCATATGGGCGTCCATGGCTGCCAATAGTTGTTTTTGTTTAAAACACCAAAAATTAACGAAACTAGTCGAATCTTCATTCAACTGTTAGTTTTGTGTAAAATGTGATTTTTATAAAACGTTAAATAAACTTTTCTTTTATTTTTATGTTCTCGAGATTTCAAGCAAAAAACGTTTTCTTGAATTTTTTTTTCAACATAAATTTATATAGGTGTGTTCTTTTTTACACCTACATTTGAATGAAAATAAGTTAAAATTGTAACTTAAACATTTCTACTAATTGATATTGCTGACATTGTTCTGTGCCACATGTACATTTAATTTTACTGAGAAAAAGGGCAAGTAATACTTTGATGTACAGATAAATTATCTTACAGTTTGCATTACCTAAATTAATGTTTTCACGTTATATACTGAACATAAAAAATATTTAAAAAAAAAAAAGGGCGTTGGAATATAAGGTAGAATTTTTAAATACATTATTTTGTGCTAGTAATTTCGAAACTATATTTTTCCTGAGTGGACATAAACTCCTTTGGGGAAAAATCCTGCCCCCCCCCACAAATTTCTATTTCCCCCCAACCATTTTCATCTCTATTTCTTAACAAGGATTTGTTTCACTAAATAGTGACTTGTTTCAAACACTTGTGGTGTTCGATTAAAACATAATCATATCAACACTTTATCATTAATACACTCAGGAACATTGAAAATAGTGCCCCAAGAAGGACACATTGGGTTGAAGTGAAATTTAATACACAGAATAGTATAGGTGAGAGATACACTTGATTCCCAAAATCTAGACTGTTAAACAAATACAGGCTAAGAAATGAGATAAATACAGTGCTACTTCAATAGCGCGTTGGGCCTCTTTTGCTATAATACAAGCTGCAACACGGTACGGCATCGAGCTAATTAAAAGTCTGATGTTATCCTGAGGCAGACGGACCCACAAATTTTGAACAGCCACTTCTAAATCCTGCACAGAGTAGCACAGCAGCATCTGGTGTTTCAGCTGATCCCATACATGCTCTACAGGGGAGAAGTCGGGGGAAAGGGCTGCCCATGGATCTCAAAAGGACCTAAGAAGTCTTGAGCAACTCTAGCTGTATGCAGCTGAGCTTTATCTTTCTGGAAAATTGTCCCTGGGAGACCCTTTAGGAACGATCCTACATGTGGTTACAGAATTTCATTAACGCAATGCTGACCCATTAAGGTTCCACGTACCACAACTAGAGTGGACCGGCTGTCATAGGCTATGGCCCCCCTGACCATTATACCTCTGGTGCAGGCAGTGTGTCGTGCGATAGAATGGTACCTTTCTACAGGGCACCTCCACACCCGTGTGTGGTTATCATCTGTGATAAACATAAGTTTATCCTAAATAATTTATTATATGTATCGACATAGTTATGCTAATCAGGTATGCAGTATTTATAGTGACTTTAGCTATTGAATCATTCTCTCTTTCTCGTGCTCGGTTTTAGTTTGCCTGCTGTTAGAGTGCGGGGTTTTCGACTCTCTGGTATTATCAAGCCATTGAGTTCCCCGTTCATATTTTTTTAGGATGTATTAATTGAAACTTAGTTTTTGATCATCGATAGATATATGATTGAATCATCAAGCATTATCTGAACTTAGTATTCGTTGAATATCTTGAATTGATGCAAGGCCGTCGACAGGATTTATGGGCCCCTATGCAACTTTCTTTTGCCCCCCCCCCACCTATGGGCACCACAGCAACTTTTTTTTGCCCCCCCCCCCCCCAACCTTTGATTCAACTTTCCGCTATTATGCTTTGTTTTCACATAAATAGCGAAATATTATCTGTAGATATAAAAGAAAATAATGTTTTACAGAATGTTTTCGTGTGAATAAAAATTTATTAGTAATACGTCTTGTTTTTCAAGAGGTTTCCAACTTAGTTTTTTTTTTTTTTTTTGAGGGTTACAGCTACAGCCACAAACCGTAAAGGTTCGGTGACGGACCGCAACATAACTATAACAAAGACGAAAATACGTTTTTGTCGGGGGTAGGGGATTATCGCATCGTAATGAAAGTTAAAAAAAGAAAAATAAATGGAATGTAAATAAATAAACTGTTCCAAAAGTATATATAAAATGTTCAATAGAAAAACTCAGTTTGTTGGCTTGCAACCACTAAAAACGATGTCCAGCTTAAGCTCTGTCATGGGAGAGTCTGAACTACTTAAGGTGTGATACACATTTGAATTTAGAAAGTGCGTCATATAGTGTATAAGTTAATGCAGCATAACCTACGGTATTCATTAATGAACAGCATTTGGACTCGATGTGGATTTTCTAAATAAAACTTTTTCTTGCATACAAACATGAAATTAAATGCAGCAAATAGTTTTCCAAACGGGCTTCTCGAGCCACAGAAGCAAGGCACGCGGGCCATATGCGGCCCGGCGGCCGCAGTTGGAAATGCCTGAGTTGTAACATTCAAGATTGTTCTTTAAATGAAAAAATTCCTTGCTTTGGTCCATGGTGGCTAAGCCACTACCAGTCTTATGTACTGGTAACCCCATCGCCAAGGGGTCACGCCCGATAGCCAGGCAAGGCTAGCCACGGGTGGGTTTCTTCGTCATAGGATCCCAAGCCTAAATATGGGTATCTTATCAGGTTCCCAAGCCTAAGTAGGGGTATCTGTCAGGTTCCCAAGCCTGCATGGGTGTCTGTCAGGTTACCAAGCCTAGTTATGGGTATCTATCAGGTTCCCAAGCCTAAGTAGGGGTATCTGTCAGGTTCCCAAGCCTGTATGGGCGTCTGTCAGGTTCCCAAGCCTATTTATGGATATCTATCAGGTTCACAAGCCTTAAGTAGGGGCATCTGTCAGGTTCATAAGCCTTAATATGGATATATCTTAGGTTTCAAAGTCTAAAGATTATAGAAGGCATTTTCTAGATTTTTTGGAAGCAAATTCTGAAATAATGTCTTCAAAGTTCAAACTTCTTGCCAATTCAGACTCTATAGAAAACAGACAAAGTCCACTTAGTCTTTCTTGACCCATCGTTGACCGTAAAAAGTTTTTGACAAATTTTAATTTGCTGAAGGATCTTTCAGCCTCAGCAACTGAAATAGGGATGGTGCAAAAGATTCTAATTGCTGTGCATACATTAGGAAACAATTTTTCCAGTTTTAAGGATTGTAATGCATTTAATAGCGGTAAGGGCTTCAGCAATGCTGGTGCTATGTTTGATTTGTGTATGGATTTCAGAAACACCATTTCTTCGCCAATTTTGGAACTTATGTCACATTCATAAGTTTCTGCGAAAGCACTACATTCCCTAATTAAATCCGTGTCACTTAGTTCCAGATATTTCCACAAGAAATTAAATGTTTCAGAAAGTTCTTTTGTGGCACGAAATCGATCAGTAAGACCTGCAATGACAGAATCGACTATTTTGTTTAAAATGTTGATTTTATATATTTCACCCTCTGACAATTCATCATTCAGATCTTCTATTTCATCTGCAAATATTTTTCTTTTCTTTATCCGTTTCTCCGGAAACTCGGTTTCTGTTGGCATATCTCCTGATATATTCTGGGCAACAATTCTTGCCTCCGACAAAATGCTTTCCCATTGACATCTTACCTCTTTCATGTCTTCAATAAGGCATATGATGTTTTCTACTTCAACATCTAATGTTGCTTCACTAGCTTGCAAAATTTTGTTTTTGAAATCAATTGGAGTCAAAATACGATGCCAAATTATCGACATTATAATGATATTAAAGCTTTGGCAATATCATATCAAACCGTTTAATTCAACTTTGCCAACTGCGGTCAAACTTAAACTTTTGCATTTTTCTAAAGCGCGTTTTATTAAAAGCAGATGCTTTGCAATTGGTTTAATGCTTTCAACTCTGGCTGACCATCTTGTGCCGGACATTTTGTGAAGGGAACAGCCAGTTCCATTTGTTAGTATTTCCCACCTCTGTGGACTTATGGAAAAAAAAATTGTACAGCTTTTGTACGACACCAAAAAATGTCACAGCAGTTTCACAGCACTCCACTGCATTAACTTCACACAAATTTAAAGTGTGAGCTCCACATGACGAAAATTTGGCCAAAGGATTTTCTTTTTGAATATAAGCTTGTACTCCTTTATATTTAGCTGCCATATTCGAACCATTGTCGTAGCATTGAGCTCTGCAATCTTGTAAAGGAATGCTATGACTTTTTAATTTTTCTAAAATTAAATTTGTTATTTCTTGCCCTGTTTCCTTACTGCATTCTTCAAATCCTATGAACCTTTCTTTTATGCTATATTCCTGTCCGTCGAAATTTAGGTAGCGAATAACAAAAGTATTCTGCTCAACATGGCAAACATCTGGTGTTGCATCAACTATTAATGCAAAATACTTTGCTATTTTTCTCTCCTCCAAAATAAACTCCATAACTTTTTTTGACAAGCCTGTATAAAATCGTTTTGAGATTCCAGAGAAAGGTAGTGCGCTTGAAGTCGCTGCCCCTTCTTCTGCGATTCTTTCACTTTAGTTATGTGTTCCCTTAATAGAGGGTCGTATTCCGCTAAAAATTCTGCTAATCCTAGAAAATTACCATTATTGGAAACTCCAATTTTAGTAGAGGTGCCACGAAATGAGAGCCCTCTCTCACTTAGAAACAAGGTAATGGACAAAAGTCTCCTAAATAGATCCTTCCAATACGCTTCTTGACATACCAACTCCTTATCAATTATCTTAGCGATATCATTCCCTTCATTAATATTTCTCTCAGTTTCCCTCCATTTAACATAACAAAGCTTGCATATTGCACTTGACTCATGGGCAGGCAACTTGTTATATAATTTTCTCCATCCAGCGCTTTTATCCCAGCCATTGCAACTAGTTAAGACAGATTTTTATTTTGAGCTCACGTCGAAAAGTCGGCAAGGGAAGCAATGTAGAGACTCTTTGGAAGTGCTCCATACAAGCCAGTCCCTGAAAACCCTTTCTCCATTGCTTTGCTTAGAGCTAAGTACGGAAGTGGGAAATGGTCGTACACCATCACTAGGCAAACTGGATGGAATTTTAGCAGGACCCTTTCTGACTATTTCCTCCACAGACTTTGACGACGGCGCATCTTGGGTAAGTAACCCTAGATCGAAACCTATGGCCTCGTTCTCTTGAGCAGGAGCTCGATCAGTGAAATCTGCACTTCTAAATGAGTTTTCAGCTGTGTCTGCGAGTTGACTTGAAATATCAGCGGCGGAGAGGTTTAAATTATTCGAATCCTCACTGTTTTCTGATTTATCATCTAAGATAGCTGACTCTGTGTCTTTCTCAGCCGGAATATCATTTAACGAGTTTTCTGAAAGTAAAAAGATTACCTTGCAATTCGTTTTTTTTTAAACATTTTCTGCAGTTAAAGTTGCCTGTAAATAGATGTATGTTCTAAGCTTTTACCCTACAGCTTTTGTTGCAGGGGGAGGGGAGGCTAAAATTTATAGATCCGGGCCTGAAGTTGACCCACAGGGTTTAGTAACCTTAAGTGACTTTATGATCAGAGTAAATATTCTCATAAGAGTATATCAAAAAAAAGTACTCTATGTTTACTCCCTAAAATTTAATAGATGCATAAATTCTCAATAAAAATTGCATTACCAGTTTAGTATAAATTTTATTTCATTTAAAATATTATTTATACTTCCAGGAGTCTGTCCAGGATTTTTCACAGGGTCCGTTTTTTGTGAAAAATCAAATAATTTTGTGAAAAATGAATTAATTTTGTGAAAAATCAAATAATTCCGCCAAAAAAAAAAAAAAAAAATGTTAAAACGAAATTTTAGAATTTAGAGATGGCACAAACTGCATCATTCAAACTTAAAGTTGAGTGTTTTCCTCTTCTATGTTGATAACATCATTCTGAAGTGTTTTTCTAGTATTTGGCGGGGGGGGGGGGGGGGACTCGCTCTCTCAAGTATCAGTATTTATCTACCATTCTACATTATGTTAAATTATACTAGAAATATTTCTATACAGTATTTAAAATAATTGTAATTGTAACAAAAAAAAAAAAAAAAATCAGACAAGGGTTCAGCCTTTAACTTTTTGACCCAAGACACTCTTAAAAAGCACAGAATTTTGTTTAAAACTTATAAATTCCGTTATTTTAACAAAAAATAAAAAGAGATTTTATTTGTTTACCTCTTAACAAAGCTTACTAAACATCAAAAATTCGAAAAATCGGATGCCCATAGCGGATGCAAAGAGATCGCAATTCTCAAAGTGAAGGCATCAAAAATACAACAACAGCTTGTACAAGAAATATTTTTGATAAAATTATTTTAAAATTGCATTTTAGAGTCTTATGATAAACATATCATTAATATCTGTGGACACAGTCAAAGCAAAAATAAAAAATAATAATAAATAAATAAATAAACCATCGATTCAGCATTTCAATTTTTGACTCATAAAAGAAAATGGAATTTTGCTTTTAAAACTTAAAATGAGAGTTCTAACGAAAATAATGAGACTTATTTATTTTTCATCCTAATAAAGCAAAGTTCGCTTGAAAAAAGAACAAAATATGATTCTCATATCGGATGTTAAATTATTGCATTTTTCAAAATGAAGACATCTAAAGGAAAAAACGGTAATTAAGAGTTTATTTAAAGTTAATCATCTTTGTTAGCATCAAAAATTAAACCCATATAATTTTCTCCCAAACTAACAGTTAAACATCGCACCTCACCGTAAAAAAGTAAAATGATGAGAATATTTTCTAATCAAGTCATTATAAAGGTTCAACTCCAGACGCTAAGTGGTGATAATTTTGAAGTTGGTAACTCTATCTGAAGCGATCATATTTTTTCTCCACCCTTACTATCCCTTTGCAGTTCTAAGTTCATTTTGCTGATACATATTATTATTGTTTATTAAATCATGAGGGGGGGAGAAAAGTGCTTACCAACGCCTTTTCAGAAAAGTTTACAACAACACCGCTGCTAATTAACTGTGATAAAAACACACAAACAAAATTATTTAAAACCAAACTTATTTTCAGCTGTTAATTTCTTTCCAAGAAACAAACAACAAGCATTATATTTATTTGGCAGTAGCAATTATTTATCGCTTGCAGGAGCATCACAAGAGTGCCGTGTGCCCGCCAATCTTTTTTTTTTGCAAAATTAGCAGATTTTGTATAAGCTGATCCCTCTAATTTGACTTCAAAAAAGATTCCAAAAATTATCAGTTTTATACACGGAAAAATGCATTATTTTTCTTTCAGATTTGCTCTTTCAATAAACAATTTGTGAAAGATCCGATCTTGTTTATCAGAATTTTGTGAAGGGTCCGTTTTGGTTGATTGGGATTTTGTGAAGGGTCCGTTTTGGTTGATTGGGATTTTGTGAAAGGTCTGTTTTGGTTGATTGGATTTTTGTGAAGGGTCCGTTAACGGACCCAAATATCCTCTGACCAGACCCCTGACTTCCTAGAAAAGAATAAAAAAGGATAAAAAAAAAGAAAAAGAAACATACCTTCTATAAGAGGTGCACCATCTGTCGTAGTCTCTGTATTTTGAAGGAATGGCTGTTCTAATGTTGTCTGTGAACTTCCCCCAGATTTAAAAACCAGATTTAAAGATCCCCCTTTTTAAAAACCAATATCTAACAGAGATCGATTTCCTTTCAAGGAATTTCGAATTTTTGCTTCTTTTTCTTTTCTTTTTTGACAGCCTGATTTATGCGTGAACATTGTCGAACTTGGGGGGTTTCTAGGTTCACGTACATAAATTTTCTTCCAAAAAACTACTTTGAAGATAAAAAAAAGTTTTTCAGCTTCCTGGTAAACATATATAGATAGCACATTTTTATGATATTGTTTTTTTTTTTAAATAGCAATTAAAAAATGCATTTTATTAGCATCAAAATTTTGAAAATGTTTTGAGGTGCATTAAAAGTCTATTAGTTCTGAATGAAAACCAGCACTTTTACCAAGACCTCTGTCATCAAAAATATGTTCAGGTTTAAAAGATTTGTTTTTTTACCTCCTTTAATAAGAACATACAGTTGCAAATTTTTAAAAAGTCATTTTTACATAATTACTAATTTGCTCAACTTCTTCAAAATAAGAAAAAATGAATTCAGTTAAAAAGTACTTGAAATAGTACTATCTCAAGGTAGTTTGTTTCAAAATAATAACAATAATAATAATAATAAGTGCTGTTAATTTTGCTCCAAACTCTTTTAAAGTAAATTTTTATTCCCTCAGTCTTTTCTCTCTTCCATTAGTAGATGATTTTAACACATAAATTGAAAAATAATAAAGTACATTTAGATTTATGAAGTGAACACATACAATTTTGCATAAAATAATAATCAAATTTGTGCACCTACTTATTTATAAAAATTCCATTTGAAATGAACTTGCATCTCAGGCTCAGGAATTAGACAGTCGAATTTCTCTATTGCCAACTTTTTATAGGGGAGAAAGTGTCCAAGTTTTGGAAAATAAACGTTTTTCTTCTGGGGCTTTTGTCGAGGCTTACTCATTCTACAACTTCCTTATCTTGTCTTTCAACATTCCTTTTTCTTTGTCACTTGTGGTGATGGAAGGGGAGGCATTTGAAAGGAGGAGTGCAGAAATCATAGAGGGGATGAGTTTCCTAGAAATGTTTTGACACTGCGCTGGAGTCTTTTGAAATTAAGGCCCCTCTAGTGGAAATGTCCATCCCCCCCCTTGAAGTGACCATGTGCACGTTTTGCTCGTTTTCACCTTGCTCTGCAACGTTGTGCGTTGCTCTCAAAATGTCGAAGAAAAAGTGTTTGACTTAAAAAAAAAAATCACTTGTCGAAACGGCATTAAAAAGAAAGATGTAGCCGCAAATACGGAATTCCGGCAAATAGTGTGTCCAGTATATACTAAAAAATAAAAATTCCGTTTCAAGTAAAACTAGTGAAATATGCAATTCTATTTTGGAAAACAAGTACGATTGTGCGTGTATGCAGGGGGGGGGGGACAACTGTTGGCCCGGGCCCGGGTCCAAGCTTGAAGGGGGTTGATATTTTTAAAACTGGGGGTGAAATATATGGGTAAAAAATATGTAGGGGGCCCGGAAAAGTCACTTGTGATGAGCCCCAAAATTTCTGTACACACCCCTGCGTGTTGACAACGTTGATCAGGCTGTTTTAAAATGGATTTATTCCGTGCGTGATCGGAAATTACCTTTGCTAAAAATTAGGCGTAGAAATTTACGATTTTCTCTTTTGCGAAGTTTCTATATAACGAACATTTTCAAAAGTCCCTTGCGACTTCGTTATATGGAGACTTCGATCACTCTTCAGTGAAAAGATTCTAACATTCCCTCTTCAATCAAGTAAACATTTTTTTCTTTCCAATGTGGTTTCGATTTGATATTTAAAGTGTTCTCTGTGTTCTACTAATACAAAACTGTGATAAGATTCTGAACAGCCTCCCCTCCCCCCCGAAAAAAAAAAAGATAAATTTAACACTTATAAAAAAACGTTCACTGAAACATAAAGTTTACGGATGCATGATGCGGGGCTATCAGAGAAATGGAAACTGTAGGGGAAAGGGCCCCCAGAGTTGCATCGGGGCCCCAACTGACTTTAGTCAGGCCCTGTGCGCTACTATTGTAAACTAATGAAAGATTGTGACATAAGGTCGACTTTTCCCCCTTTTCTCTCCCGTTTCAATTAAAGCTCCAATACATAACAGATGCAGGGCCTGATTAACACACATGCCAACCAGGCCTGGGCCTGGGGCCCCAATTTTTTTTTTTAACTTATGCATAGCATTAAAAAAATCATGTATTTTTGTGAAAAAATAAAAAGTTTTTTTTAAATAAATGTTAAACGTTATTTTAACATTATTTTAGGTTGGCTTAATGTGATAGAATACATCGCATCACACCCGAGGGTCCCCTGTTCCTATGCCATTAGTGACTTGCCCAGATTAGGGACCCTCGGGAAGTTGTGATAGAATACAGAAGGGGGGCCTCCAAAGCGTAGTGGGCCTTGGGCCTCACTATTAGATAGTCAAACCCTGAAGAGATGCGCCGACAGTGGGTCCTGAAAAAGGGATAAGTAGAATTTCTCGCTTGGAATGTTGAAACTTAAGTGTACTCTTGCCATGTTAACTTCAGAATAGCCAACTCAAAAATTAATTTTTAACGTTTTTTTTTTTTTTTTTGGTACCGCTTCGCGGGCCCCCCAACGTCTCACGGGCCCCTGTGCAATGCATAGACTTGCCCCCCCCCCTCTTGACGGCCCTGAATTGATGTTAGCATCTAGTATCTAGGAATGCAGATCATGGACTCTTTTTCAACATGATCTTTGGTAATAGTAAATTGGAATTAGTAAACCAAAATAAGATTAGAAATATTTTTAGATGAAGTTTAATTTTGAATATGGCTGTGAGTTAGTAACTTTTTCTTTGATTTTAATTTATACAATTGTTAATCGTTAATAAACTTGTTGTTGTTTATAATATGACTTTTTCGTCACTTAGTTTAAGATGATTCATGAAACAGAGAAATGAATTTTGAATTGATAATTTAGCTACTCTACATAAGCATCACACTTTGTTTATTTATTAGCTTTGAAATATTAGTATTCTTAGCAAAACTTGGGCTATTACTACTCATGCAATATGCTGAAGTATTATAGTCCATCAATCTGACCCCAAAACGAACCAGGATTCATCATTGAACACCACCTTTTGCCAGACAATGACACCCCACATTGCTCTGGCTTCGCACCATTGTAGACGGAGTTGCCTATGTTTTGGTGTTAAAGGGAGTACACAAAAAGGATGCTTGGACTGTAGATTCACTTCCGCTAGACATGTAGGAATGGTTCAGTGAACAACTGCTACTCCTACGTCTGCTTGTATGGTGGAACAGTCACTGTGGGATCTGTGAGCACTTGCCGGACAATCCTTCGTTCCTCTCTCCTCCTTGTCTTTCTGGTCGTTTCAGACCCGGTTTTTCACACTTAAGTACCATTTTGTGTCCATTACCTTCAACAGTTTCTAATGAAAAACTCCGAACGATTCACTTGGGCAGCAACGAGGTTCTTCGACCAGCCCGCAATTTTCATGCCAATGATCAAATGTCTCTCAAACTCCCTTAACTGTGAGAAACGTTTTCTAACTCGCCTACCTGGTGTCTTTCACTCTTTAAGGTTCTCCAATAATCAGGATATGATCCTAACATTTATAAATCTTAAATTATGCATTGATTTATATAGCACCTTTTTTCCCGATTGCACTGATACTGTGGGTAAACGGTCATGCGCATTGACACCATACTTGGATCATTTGCATATCAGATGTCATTCTTCTTTTTGCAAAGTTTCAGTATTATATCTTTCTGCTTTTTTGGGACGCTATTTTCAATGTTCCTGAGTGTAGTTTAGCTGTAGTAGTGTCAGGCTGATGCTCAAAGTATGCCATGATATTCACTTTTTACTCTGGAGTCCCCTGTATCCACCACTATTTGTGGTGTACCAGTTGCATGGGGCCCTGAAGACAGCTCTGATTTTTTGATCCTGATCGGCAGCCGAGCAGTCCCTGGTCCAGCTCCCACGGAGGTATCATTTCACTTGGAAGACTTTGTGACCACAAGAATATTTAACGTCCTCCCATCAGCATTAATGAAGAAAATTTATCTTCGACTGACTGGGATCGAACCGGGGACCCTCCGGACACAAGTCCGGTGCCTAACTAATCAGGCCACCACATCCTTGCCATGATGTTCATTAGTTAACCATGGTTTATTATTTAATCAATTTAGGAGCTGTAAATTTAATCAATGTAAAAAGTAAATGTTTTGTGCACTTAGTAACTTTCTTGCTAACAAAATTTTTAACTATCATTTATGTGAATTGAAAATAAGGGAACCTACAAATTTGATGCAAATTATTCGGATGAACAAGGTTTTGCTGTAATGTTAGTAATAAAATCTTGAAGTTTTTATAGTCTGATATTTTTGTTGTAATGACCTAAACTTCAACCTGTAGTAAATTTGATAAATGTGAAACTGTTTGTAAAATTGTTTTTATTTAATTTTATATGCTGTAGTTTTCTTTTTTTTTTAAATTTGTTTTATAAAAAAGATTACTTGAAATAAATTTGAAAAAAAAAAAGGTGGAGTTTTAGTAATAGCTAGGTTACAAAAATTTGCTCTATATTTTGTGATCTTTCTGTGAAGCTCCTTACAATGGCTTTAACCTGGTGGTCATTTAAAAATGAAAATCAATTGCTCTTTCTATTGATGTGTATACCAGTGATGCTCTGGTCCTATTACTGAACTGTTATTCCATATTTTGTACAGATAAGAGCTCACTGCAGTTCGCTGATCTTGCAATCGTCAGAAGACTTATCCTAGAAGGTATACAAATTAAGAGTAGATTTTTTTTTTTGTAACTGTACTGACAAATATGCTGTTAAGACAGTTCATGGCAGCTTTGTTTTTCAGTACAGTTTTCTTAACAGTCTCAAGGTGCATTTCTTTGAATATTGTTTTAATTTGCACATAGTTTTCAAAATAAAATGACTTGATCAAATGTGTGCTATTTTGAGAAGAGCCATTGAGAACTTTCTGCTTGATTTAAGCATAATTTCAATGCATTTTTACATTGTTTCTACTGTTATGAGCTTTATCACAATTTGAAAGGTCTGCTGAAGGTTTCTAAGCAAAAGATAAAATTGTTAAAAATTATTACTGAAAGCATTATTTAAGGTTATTAGTATTTTACGCTATTTTCTTGAGTGTGAAATTGATCTTCTGCTTGAAGGTTCCAAAAAGTAGCCGAGTAAGCTAATGCAGAGTATTTATTTGCAATATATACTGAAGGTTCCAAAAAGTAGCCGAGTAAGCTAATGCAGAGTATTTATTTGCAATATATACTAAAAACAAGTAATGGTTATTGATAATTTTATGCGATCAAAGAAGCTAAATTGTTGTTTGTATAATCATTGATTTGTTCAAATTTTATTTACAATTTGTGTGGTGATTCTATTGTTTGAATTTCAATGGGTTTCTAAATTTATCACTAACTATGTACACTTATTTGGGGGAATGTGTCTCCTTTTGTTGACAGGGAATTTTATGTAAAACACAAGCATGCACATTATGTGATATATTTCAAGACATTCTGATAATAGCTTTTAAATTAATATGCATTTGAGATTAATTATTTTTTTTAATTCTGAGCTATTTTTATTTTCTGTTGTGAACTATTTCCATCTTCAGCTGAACCTTAGTCTTAAAAATTGCATTTATATAGTACTTTCTTATGAATAATATTTTTACATACCTTTAAAGTTATACTTAAAAAAATGTTTGTTTAATAAACCATTATTTTCTATTAATTTTGTGATTAAAGTACAGATGTGTAAGCAGTCATGTTATTCCACTGGAAATGATACACCTAAAGGATATCAATATTTAGGTATATTAGTTTTCCTTTGCAGCTAACAATCTTCAGACATTATAATATTTCTTGAAGTAGAAAATTTACTCCATACATGCACACACACACACTCATATTATAAATAAAACAAAATAGTCAAAAGATATTTTATGAAAAAAAAATGCTACACAGGTATTTATAAGATTAATTCTTAAACATTTATTACCACTGTATTACAGAAATTTTAGCATTTACTTTTTCATTATTCCAATATTTTGAATTACATAGTTAGCCCCTTCAGCAGCAGTAATGTACCATTCCTATTCAACTAGAAAGTCGCCCGTCAAGGTATGACGGATGAAAATTGCTTCTACACTTGAACAAAGCAATGGCCTGTTTGGTGATATTTTGATAGTTGAAATTTTAACCCTAACTCCAGTGGATTAACCCTAAACTTTTGTAGAAAGCATTCATTGTTGACCACTTTTTCGTTTCTTCATTCTCTTAAAGTGACAGTCTTACCAGTAAAACAGTTAAGTTATCCAATCTAGTTCAGACTTGTCAAAATAAAGCATTCCCCTGCATACTAACCATGACCAAAAAATATGAAATTGTTATGCTATGGCGCGAGTTTCATTGTTGGTGATGTCAGGAGCGTTACTCAGTCAGGGAATTCGCTATTATATATATGAGGATTACCTGCTAAAATACCATGGTAGAATATGCGCACAATATTCTTAGTTCTTACTCGAAAGAGATTTCTGTGGTTTGGTTCACTATAAATTGATTTCCACCCTGGTCCTTGGGTTCTGGAATTATATTTCATGTTATATTTTGTCAAGAAATAAAGTTTGATAAAAAAAGTGCAAAAGGTTTTGGGTTCCAAGCTTTACACATCTGGTGCTTTTGTGATAAAATATTGAATTAGCCTTAAAAGGACCTGAAGATGCCCTTTAGATTTTATGAAAGTTTTTTTAAGTGGTAACTCTGAGGAGCTTGACTAAGTTTAATGATTGGGATTATTTCTCATAGATTCAATGGAAGTAAAACCTGTTACAACCAGAAAGCTACGAAGACGGCCTAATGATCCTCTGCCTATGCCTGAAAAAAGGAGAAAAACTTTGCCAAATATCCTTTTGTATTTTGTTAAATATTGTGAAAATAATTTGTTGTATATGTGTTTAAGAATTTCAATGAAAATGTTTTATTGTTGTTATGTTATATAAAGTTGAAATATTAGTCGTTTTGTATTTCAGGGCTACGTGATACACAAATCTTAGTTTTTGATTGAATCTTTATAAGTACCATTTAAATAGTTACTTGCTGAGAGTTTTAAAGTTATTTAAGCAAAAACATTTTGAATTTTTGATAACTTCTACACAGTTGCATTGATATAATGTTTACTATCATTTATCAAATCTGTTTAAATATCATTTAAGATTTTGTACTGGAAAATTAAGATTAGAAAAGATTTGAAAACAAAGAACTTATCTAAGAAAACATACAAACTAATAAATTTGATTTAATTGATGAGATTTGATAAGAATTTGATACTAGTTTTAGTCCAATATTTACTTCTGCTTTAATTTGTTATGTATGTAAGATTTAACATGTTATTTGCTTGGCGGGTTCTGTTGTTCTAAATTCACCATTTGTTTTCAGAGGTAAGTTTTTGGTAGCATTTTACTTTCTGATTTGACCTGGTCAGAAAGTTGTTGCATGCACAACTTATCCTCTGGAAAGCATGCTAGAATGAAATGAATGTGTTAAAAGATTGATTGAATAAGTAAAGGATGATATTCTTAGTCATAACAGTATCTATTGAACAAACAAACGGTATTTGAATGAAAAAATAACTGTTGATGAAATCAAATCAATTAATAAAAGTAATTATCAGTTAAATTCTTGTTCACTGAGCGTAACATATATATTATATTTTCTCATTAATCACATTATGTATATATACTTCTTGCCATTTTTAATGCCTTTTTGAAATGTGTGTTAGTGAAAGATTATTTAATATTTGCCTTCATATTTCTGTTGTTTTTCTTAATTCATTGTCACCTCAGTTAAATTTTCTTCTTGAAGATAATGAAATCCTCGATGACCTTCGCATTCTTAATAAGGTATTAATTAAATATGATGCATGATTTTTTTTTTTGATACATTTTATAATGTAGTTATTAGTTGCATGAAATAATTTTGTTTTTTATCAATAAAATACTTAGTATCTCTTATTCTACTCCTAACTGTAAATTCTATGTATTTGTATTCCAGTATCATAGCAAAGGGTATATTCTGCATGCAATAAACTCCAATCAATTGCTCTGAAGGCTATTCAGTCTTTTACAGTCTTACTTTATGATACTAATGCAGGGAATGTTGATCAAATCACTTTTTCCTCTAAATCTTGAGAGAATTTTGTGTTAATTGAATATGTGAGGTATGTCTTGTATTCTATTTAAATCTCAAAGGTAATACAGTGTCAAAAAACAACAACGTTGAATATATATCTCTTTTGCTGAGGCAATGACATGCAAAGTTTGAAAAATAATTATAACTTGCATTTAAGATTTAAGTGTATGTGAAGCATAGTTATGTCTATGCATAGGTAAATTATTTGTCTCAAATTTCAAAAACAAATACAAATACAAAAGTGACGACCAGCAACAGGCTCTGGGCCCAGCTAGACTGGTCCTAGCCAATTTAAAATCCCCAGTGAAGATCAATGGCCCTCTTAAAACTGTCTACTCCTTTGCTCATTACCACCTCTTCCGGTAAGCTGTTCCAAGGTTCCACTACCCTGCTAAAATAATAATTTTTCCTAATATCCATGTTAGCCTGAGATTTAAACAGCTTAAAACAATGACCCCTTGTCCTGTTTTCAGTGCTAAACTTTAGCCCCGTAACATCTTTCGTTTTAATAAATTTAAACAGCTGAATCATGTCCCCTCGGTCTCTTCTTTGCTCAAGACTGTACATTTTTAGCCTTCTAAGCCTGGAATCATAATCTAAGTGGGAAAGTCCACTTATTAGCCTTGTAGCCCGCCTTTGAACCCTTTCCAATACATTAATGTCTTTCTTAAGATAAGGAGACCGAAACTGAACAGCATACTCCAAATGGGGTCTTACCAAACTTCTATATAAGGGCAGAAGAACTTCTTTAGATTTATTTGAAATAGATCTATTGATATTCCCAAGCATCTTATTGGCTTTGTTGCTAGCAATGCTGCACTGTTGGCTAAACTTTAAATCCTGACTTATTAGGACCCCCAGATCAGTAACTTTGTCTGCCTGACTAATGACTGAACCTTGCAAATAATAACTTGTACACTTATTTCCATGCCCTAAATGTAGCACTTGACATTTCCCAACATTAACAGCCATACCCCATTTATCAGCCCACTCCGTAATATGATCTAGATCCTCTTGCAGCTGATTTGCTTGTTCTTCATTTTCTACAGTCCCCATAACTTTGACATCATCAGCAAAACAGTTCATGTTCCCAGAAATATTTTTGTGAATATCGTTCATAAAGACAATGAACAAAACAGGCCCTAACACTGATCCTTGAGGAACCCCGCTTAAGACCTCACTCCAATTAGAATAATTTCCCCTTACAACTACTCTTTGTTTCCTTCCGGTCAGCCAATTTTTTACCCAAATGAAAGTTTTCCCTCCTATTCCTATATCAGCTAATTTGCTAAGTAGAGCAACATGCGGTACCTTATCGAAAGCTTTTTGAAAATCAATGTAAACAACATCTACAGGCTTCTTATTGTCCAAAGCCATGGTAACTGTGTCATTGAAATGTAATAAATTAGTTGCACAAGATTTACCTTTCCTAAAACCGTACTGAAAACTAGTCAATAGATTATTAGTCTCTAGAAAATTTACTATCTTAATTTTCATCAATGTTTCAAAAATTTTGCAAACCACCGAAGTTAGACTCACAGGTCTGTAATTTCCCGCACTCCCTTTAGACCCTTTCTTGAAGAGCGGTGTAATGTTAGCCAGCTTTCAGTCCTCTGGCACTGTCCCTGAATTATAAGAAGCATTGAAAATGTTTGCGATTACATCTGCTAATTCCTCTGCACATTCAACTAAAATTTTCGGATAAATATTATCTGGCCCGGAGCCTTAGTCTCTTTAATTTTTTTCAAATGAAGTAAAACGTCATCCCTGGTAAATACAAAGTCCTCAAGCTGTACTATAGCTTGTGTCTTGTTGGTGTCAACTGTTGAGATACAGTTATCGTTAAAAACACTCGAAAAAAAAGTTATTAAGAGCTTTAGCAATATCACTATCGTCCTGAGTTAAAATTCCGTGCTCATCAACCAGTGGCCCAATATGACTATTTCGTACTTTCCCCGAATTAGCGTATGCAAAAAACCTCTTGGGATTCCTGTTTATGTTATCTGCCAGTCTTTGCTCCAACTCTCTTTTCTGAATCCGTACCAAATACTTAAATTTACGCCTTGCCTTACAATATTGGAGCCTATCTGCACTGTGACCTGTTTCTCTAAACCTATGAAAAGCAGCTTGCTTGTAATTTAGAGCGTCTTTAGTTTCCCTGGAGAACCACATTGGCCAAATTTTAGTGTTAACACCCTTTCTCCTAAAAGGAACATGATCCCTAACCGTATTCACTAGATTTTCCTTAAACTCTGTTCACTGAAGATTCACATCGCTATTGTCCAATCCAGAAGAAAAAACTGCTTTCAAACTCTGCCGAAGTGCCACAAAGTCAGTATTTCTGAAATTGGGCACAAACCTAAAATTCTCTACTTTGTGCATATCAAATTTAATCCCAAACCTAATACTGTTGTGGTCACTATCTCCAATGTGTTCCCCTACACATAACCCCTGAACAGAGCCTTCCATGTCGCAGAAAACTAGATCCAAAATCGCGTCCTGTCGAGTACCCTGAGTTACAATTTGATCTAAGAAACAGTCACCAATTACTTTCAAAAAATCCTCTTCTCTGCTATTACTATGGTAAAAATTATTCCAATCAATTCCTGGAAAATTAAAATCTCCCATTATGATGACTGACCCCTTGCTAGAAATGTCACTAATAATACTAAACATCTGTTCGTCTTGACCCTGGCTTAAGTTGGGTGGCCTATAAATATTCCCCAAACGTAGTTTTTTGCCCTTATTACTAATCAACTCCATCCAAATCATATCAATCTCATTAGGTTTATCATTAATTACCAATTCATTGCAAATTAAAGTGTCTCTGATATAAAATAAAACCCCACCACCTCTTTTACCTACTCTATCTTGTCTAAACAAATTATACCCAGCAATAGATAATAAATCATCATCACTTTCGGTAGCCCATGTCTCGGTAACTCCAATAATATCCAACCTCTCGTCTATAATTATGCTTTTCAATTCTTCCATCTTGTTCCTAATACTACGAGCATTTGTATAAAAAACCTTAAGTAAGCCCATCTTACTTTTATTTAATGCTGCACGATTGTTTGAATCCCAAGTGTTAAAATCTTTTCTCTTATTAGCCACCCTATTTCCGTTTCTACTAAAATCCCGATAGTTAGTACCCTTTCGAATTCTGCTCCTTAAACCATGCCCCCCATTCCAACTTAGTTTTTTGATTCTGAAGCCTCTAAAACCAAACCACTAACCATTTTGACCCTTGTAGAGCTCAGATGTAGGCCATCCCTAGCAATCCAATCTCGTTTACATCTACTCCACACATCAATAAACCTGATACTACGCTTAACGCAAATTTCCTTGAGTATCAGGTTCATACACCTAGCCCGTTGGTTTAACCAACTCCTATGCACTCCATACCTGGGAAGCAAACCAACCACTTGGACATTTGCCGAACAGTTGGTTGCTTTGTCCAACAGGGAATCCCATTCCTTTGTAAACTCATCATTGTTACTATGGCCTACATCGTTAGTTCCCACCCACAAAGTAAAATACCTTCATTTCTTCCTTGAAAAATATCTTTTAAGTTTCCTAAACTTCATATTTTAGGAATTTAAAAAAAAGGAAAAAACCCTGAAATACATGCTAAAGTATCAATTGACAAGAAATCTAGTTTTATGCATTAGAATAAAACACTTCTCATTGGTAATGGTTGTTATAACCAAGTGAAATATACAGGGTAGCATAAAAGAATTTCCTTGTTTTAAAAATTTACTATATTTCATAAACTATTACACTTACCACTATAAATGATACATAAAAATTAAGAAAAACACTCAAAGTTTTTTTGAACAAACTAATCGAATATCTGGATACAAACTTCAATATGAATATTTTTCATACATGGGTACCAGAAAACGTAACTTTTGAACGTAAATACTTTTCTATTTCAAAACTTTTTGTTGTCTTTTTTTTTCCGTTCTTACATGAAAGTGCTACCTACTGGAAGTAACCATAAACAATGGTCCAGCTAAGTTCCAATTATTTTAATCATAAATAAAAAAGAATAAAAATGCTTTGTTCATAAGAATTTAAAAAAAAAAAGAAAAAAAATTTTAATATTACAAAATTGAGGCCAATTTAATATCAAAGTAGTAATTTTGTTAATTGTGCAAACAATCAGCTAGTTTAATGATTAGTGGGAATATAATATTAAGCTCTCTTAATTGAAGTACGGCTTAATTAATAGTTTCAAATGTACGTTAAAAAGTAGTATTTAGTAAATTGGAGGATATACTGACAATTAATAATTTTGGTAGAATGACAATTATTGACGTATTTCTCCTCCATCATTTATTTTCACCTCAGAAAGAATGACATTGATAAGTTCTGTCATGAAGTGAGGAATTTTCCATTAATATAAGCCTAATCGATACATTTTTCTGGGATTTTTTTTTCTTCGTTGCCACAATCTGCACATGTTAAGCATATGGAAACATGTTCACTTTTTTTTAAACATTCATTTACATCGCTGAAATTCAAGTTCACGGAGGTGAGAAGTCAGAATAACCATACTAACTTTTTGAAGCAAAATCTATCCGTTTTTCGAGAAAAATCTCACAACTTCAATTATGGCTGAAAATAAACAAGGGGGCTCCCTTGTATCATGGAAAATAAAATTTGATGTCATTACTGCCACATGTTAATGAGGAATGGCATTTTGTGTTTAGGTAATAGAGGTGAGAATTCATTGTGCGACATGACTTCTTGTCTTACTAAAACGAACTAAAACACAATATGAAAAAATTAAATATACCCAAACCATTAGTATTTAAGACACTTGTGAAAGGAATAATCAATAAATAAATATATACTTTTAATTAAACATGTTATTAAGTAACAAAAACAGTCACACAAGGTGTGTGACATGCCACGAAGGTGAGAATTCACGTGTTGTGAACCAAAAAATATACGTAAAAACATTATTATTAAAGAATTGTTGGCAGGTTTAAATTTTGATATATAGGCAGGATATATTTTTGATGAAATTAAAACGCATTGTCAAATGAATTGTTCCTTAAATTTTTTTCTGTAAAAGGCATTTGACAGAAAAGTTACACTTTTTGAAGAATGACCCACATGCGTTACATATTAGTTGGCTGTTAAAGCTCAAAGCTTGTTTAATTGCCGTTGCTGTGTTATAAGTTCTTTTCAAGGAAATATATTTTAAATTTAAACTATAAATGTTAGAATTAGTTATCATTTTTTAAGTTGGATTTTCTTTTCTTTTTTTTTTTCAATTTCTCTGTTTTCCTTCAATATAATATATTATTTCTTTATATTCATAATTGACTTTGCTTTTTATTTAACCAATTCTTTAATATGCTTACAGGGCAAATATTCCACACCTAGCAAAAGACATGACAGTAAGTGTTTGTCTGATTTTTTTATATTAGTTATCAGCTTAACCTCTTTTAGAGAAAATAATTTTGTTATTAATAGTTTGGTTGCATTATTTGTGTTACCTTATATGACTTCTATGACATTTTTACAATTTTACCACACTTACATTTCAATATCACGATGATTATCTATTTTCTGATGAAAATGTTATAATTATGAAAAAATACAGATTTAATATGCTGTCTGAGTTGGGTCCAGGGGTGAAAATATTCTGTCTTTTGTGCAAATTCCTGTATTTGAAAAAAAAAAAAAAAAAAGAAAGCGAAAGAAAATGAGATGCAGTGAGACGAAACAGGTTAGAAGTTGATAGGTAATCTTAAGCAAGTGAGTTAAATTTCAGAATTGAAAGATATATTACTTTATTTAATTAATAAAAATGATTATATTCAACAGAAACTTACTACTCTTTATCCAATGGTCAAAATTAAAGAATTCTGAAACAAACACTTAGATCATGTGTTATAATTGAATTTCTTAAGCAAGTTGCAATGTTGTGCTCTTTATGTACTGAACAAATGTTACTAGTTGTTGGAAAAACTCTAAGGTGACGGTTTAGTTTAACGCTTGTGGATGGTTCACTGATATTTTTATTCCCTTAATGGCAATGTTGCGTTGTACGTTTATTTTCATTTAATTGCAAAATTTTGCTAATAGTTGCCTTCAAAGCAAATGAGTCTCATCACATCAAAATCTAATTTTTTATTTTAGTTTCCTTTGCAGTTCGAAACTGTACTTTAGTGATTTGAGACCAACCGAGTATTGATTATATCTCATTTTTCAATAAATACATTTGAAATGCAGATTGAAATCTGTTAAACTTAGTCTGTACTCCTCAAGTTCTGTTTCAGGTGAGTAAAGGTTGCATTTCATTCTTCTAACTAAAAGATGTGTTAGGAATTAGTTTGCCTGCATTGAATTTTTGCTGGAATAGAAGCTCATCATTATTCTAGGAGTCCCAATGAGATGAACCATTAAATGTTGCAGACATTTTGTCCTGAATTGATAGCAATCTTCTGGAATTTACCTTTCTGTATTTAGAGATTGTTGGTATCTGTTTGTGATTGCTGATTGATGATGACAGCTAGCAATATGAGGAACACACTGCACCGTTGAAGTTTGTTTCTTAGATTTTTTAATTTTACATATTAGGTTGTTTTTTTGTTGAAAGTTTATGTACTGTTTAAATTTTTCATCATGTATCACAGGTTTTATCTCAGCCAGTGGCAGTTCTTTATTGCCTCAAGGGCAAGCAGGACAAATGCCCTGCCCCCCTTTCAGAAGGCAGTCCCAAACTTGCAAATTTTCAAGATAACTTTGCTTATCTTTTTACGAATAAAAAGGATAAAAAACTGAAAAAACATATTGCATTTATCGTAGCAAGATTACTTTTCTTAGTCAGCACCTAAAAATTACTTACTGTTTGACTAGAAAAAGAGAGAAATTTATTTTCTAGTTCTTAGTTAAATGCTGTGTTCATTTACTAATTTAGAGTATAAAAGCCTTATTTTTCAAGATGTATGCATAACATTTTCATAATTTGTTTTTATGATACTTATATTTTTTCTAATAGTAAAAATAATGCATAAGGGTAGCTCTGGATGAAATGTCTGTCCTGGGCCCATGGTCAGTAATCTTCAAATTTAGCTATCTCACGGAATCTTTAAAATTATAAGATTTTTTTTTTGATAAACTTCATGTATCCTTTATTAAAAAAGAGTCTTAAGATGGTATTTAAAATAGATAAATATGCCAAGACAGTCAAAAAGAAAAGCTGTTTTTAAAAAAAGTTTTATCAAAATTAATGTAAAAAACCTAAACATATGCTCCAGGCCCCAAAGCAAAATGCTACTAAGTTTGCGACGTACATCCCAGATCAGATGCCTGAGCTGCAGAACAAATTCTGTTCAAATGCGAGAGGAAAACTCAGAAAAGATTTTCTGCAGAAATTCTACAGATTTCTGAAATTTCTGCAGAAACTGCAGATTTTTTTAAATTAGAAGAAAATAAAATTCTTGCAAAATACGATAATTCGGCAGAAAGCTCGCGAAAAATGTTGAATTTGATATCTCATTTGCAGAAACTTGAGATTTACTTTGAACTTAAAGAAATCTGCAGAATTAGTACAAAATTCTACCTTGAGTTGGAAGATGTATGCAGAAAATTTGCAGTTTCTGCAGATTTTCTGCATATTTTTTAGAATATGAAATATAATATTCTTTAGAAAATATCAGAAAAGATTCTGATTTTTATAGCGTTTTTGGTTTCCCTTTTCCTTATTTTTCCCAATTGATCTTCATCTAGTGCAATTTTCTCCATAAGCATACTTTTTGGAAACGTGCTGACATTGAAACACGTCCATCGCCGAAAATTGTGTGTCTTGTTTGAGATTTCAATCCCTTTGCATTCTAATAATATATTAAATAATTTAGAAAATGTTTTATTATATGCTACCCTAACTTGACTCATTTTATTTATTATTTTAGTTAGTTCTTTATTTCTTAACATGATTTTAATTGCTCCTTCATGCGATGTAAAATTAACCAAAAAAAACGTGGTTTGATACCTAGGTTTGGATTTTAATAAAATTTTGTATTTTTGCTCTTTTTATGCATTTTAAAAAGCTTATAAACTATTTTTGGAGAATCTTAATCGGTTTATGCCACAGAAATGCATAGTAAGAGTGAAGTTTTCAGTACTGGAACAAAAAAAAAAAAAAAACTCCTGTATGAAACAATTTTGATTTAGGGCTCCCAATTTGTGAAAAGTTTATGATGGTTGCTTGCTTATACAGTGCTTGGTTCTTGCAGAACAATTTTGGTCAAATGATTTTACGTTGCAGAACATCGTCAATTATTCTGCTTTGAGGGCTCCAGGTGTCTCTCTTCTTTGCATGGTATTTGATGGATGGGGACAGTAACATATGCAGAGGGAATGGGGGTGGAACTGTAGGTCTTCAGCCCCTCCAATGGTTTTCAAAACTCAAATAATTGCTTACTAGGTTTCAATGTACTTTTGTTGAATATATGGTTACGCCATGTTAATTCTGAGATTGATTTGGTGTTTCATCTCAATTTTTCTGAATAATTCAGCCTTTACATTTTTTTCACTTGGTTACATTCCCTGTTTTAAAATTATTTGTAATATTTCTAATTAGAATTCTATATGTGTTTCAGGAGAAATTCGAAGTTTACACCGACAGCTTTATCTTCAAACCAGTCCAAGTAAGTTAATTTTCTAAAATCTGCTAGAGGCCTCAGCCCACTGCTCACTGCCACTTAATAGCCCCGAACATTGTTTCCACAATCATATTTTTTGTTTGATTCAAATCATCTGTGAGAAGGAATCAGATTTAAATATGTGCTACAATCAGAAGAAAATGAAACTCCTCTCCCATAGAAAAAAAGCAGCAAAGCAAAGAACTTGTAAAAATTTGAGCAACATTAAAATCCTACTTCCACTCAATGAAAAAAAAAGAACTTGATGAAATACATTTGATAAAATTATTTTTAAAAAAGGCTTTTTTAAATTCATGATTTACAGTAAAATTTTGCCCAGGCTTGAATTGAGCTTAGCCTACGTCTTCTGCTTCAGTTGAAACAATTATATCTCCTGTTGTAATTAATTCAGAAATTGGAACTAACTTCATTTTCTGCATAACAAAAATTCTCTTTGGAATAACATAGAATGTTACGGAACCAGGGAAATCTTCTAACTCTCTAATAGAGTATGAGATTTAGGTGAAAAAGTTAAATGCAAAAAAGCATGATTTTGAAACTGAAAAAAAAAAAAAAAAAAAAAAAAAAAAAAAAAAAAAAAAACTTAAACCTAACTTTAGAAAACAACAACAATTTTCTGTTTTGAAAATAAATCACATATTAGTTTATTTTCATATTTTTCTTGTATCACTCACTATTGCATTACAGGTAATAAGAATAAAAGTTTGCAAATTTTGTTCAACTCCAATGTAGTTCGAAAGTGTTATGCAGTGTTACTTATATGAAATATTTAAACGATTTTTTGTATTACTAAATGTTATCTATCTGTTTTTGCAACAGATATACTTGATAAAATTCAATTCTTTTTTTTTTTTTTTTACAATTTTTTTCAAGTTTTGAGAAAGTATTTGCATTTTCAGTTGTTTGTTAAAATCTATTTCCAGTTGCTTGTTTGGTTTAGTGGAATTTCTTTGTTATAGGTCATGATGGCTTGTCCAGTGATCATCGTTCAACATCAATTGAGGTAAAAGTTGAAGATGGAAAGCTGTTTTATGACAAGAAATGGTATTTCTTGATTTTTGTGCAGTTATCGATGAATTATATTGAGGCCATTTTTAAATGTTTTTGAGTGGTGTGGTGGCTTAAATGTTTACAGTTGAGTAATGTGCTGCTCAAACCTTTTGTTTTCTAACTCTTTTTAATATTCAGGCTACACAACATAATTTTTCCCAAATACTACATTTTACAAGAATTAAAATATTTAAGGGAACAAATGACGTTTTTTCTGAAAATAAAGCTATTTAAAAAATATTTTTTATATTTTTAATATTGAATTTATAAGGAGAATATATTCCACAGTAGAAGTTCTAGATTATTGGTTTATATCTTTGATGAAAATACATAGAATGTAAAATAAGAAACAACAATATTAATAGCACAAATTGCAGATTACTGCAACCACATGTTCCTGCGTAACAAGGAACGCCTTTTTCAATGCAGAAGAAATGAGCTTATGGATCAAAAGACATCTGACAAAAGCTTTTGTCGGATGTCTTTTCATCCATAGGTGGTTGTCCATTACTTCATTTTGCGCCTTACATTCCGAAGTTTCAACTTGCACATTCATAGACTTCCCTTTCACTGCACCTGCCTGTTATGAAAAAAAAATTTGAAGTTCTGCCTACAATTTGTGTAAATCTTATTGATAAATTCTTTTCCATTAAATAGTTATAGCTGTTTGTAATCGCTATATTCATTTTGATTTACCCAGTATTTTCTGTTGCACTGATTAACTCAGATTCCCAACCATTGGTCCAACTGACTTCTGCCAGTCGGAAGAAAACTTTGACGAATCCTCAGATTCTTACCTGTCCAAATGAGAAAAGTTTTTCTTCTTGAAAATAATAAACAAAGCAATAGTAATAACAATATAATTAATAACAAAATTTAGGTGATATTTTTTGACTTATTGATTTTAAGTTTTATATCAGAGATGGCATACCTTCTTCAATTAGTGTGCCAGTTAAATTATAGTTTTTTATTTTCCAATGTCTAGTGTACCATTTGTAATAGTTTTTTTTTTATTTTATTTTTTTTTTTTAACTACTGCTCTGATTTCAAACAATCAAATTATATTTTGTGAGTATATTTGCTGCTTAGTTATTAACTTTCATCAAGTAGATTTAATGAACAGCATTTTATTTAAAAAAATAAGATAAGGTCATAAGGTGTTTTAAATTTAGTGTAAGTGAACAATATGAAATAAATGTTAATTATGTTACATGTTTTTACTTTTTTGTAGCTCGTGAAATCAAATTTACAAAATTCTATTTATTTTATATTATTTTTTCACTTAAAATAAATTTGTGTACCCTTTGTTACTCTTTACTTAATACTCTCTTTACTTAAAAAAAAAAAAAACTAATAACAATTTAATGTTCTATACAAATACTAAAACATTGTCTTGTAGAAAAACCTTGCATTTTGATTCATTTAGTGTGTCAGGGGAACAATATTACCCATTAAAAATAGAATATTCACCTTTTGTTGTTATTAGTATACTAACAATGTTAAAATTGCACAAATAAGAATAATAATTGCAATTCTTAGTGTTATTTGACATTCCAAATTTATTATGTTTTTCAACTAATTAGCCATGCCAATTATATTCCCTAAATTTTAAACTAAGGTGGTTTTAAAACCACAATTTCACAGAACTCATTCATGAAACCTGTTCACAAGAAGCATATTGGGCAGTGTAAGAAGTGCTGTCACAAGTTTTTTCATGCCCAAAAAATTGTTCTTTAGAATCATTCTATTGTGCTAGAATTAAATTTTGTGACTTTTGAAATCAATACCAATAGTTCCCAACCTCTACTTTTTCTAACACTTCAAATTTGAGAAATTTGCTCGCCACTACTTTTCTTGAAATTCTGTCAATTCCATTTCTAAATTTTCAATATGGAAAAATGTATTTTTAAGATAAACCATAGTAGCAAATTAAGATCTTGGAAACCTGCAATGTTTTCTCCAAACTATGAAATTGAAAAATTCGTGCTGATACAAGTTCTATTGAATTTCCTAAAATATCCAAACCGCTCTTAAGTAAATATAATCTGTCTTAGCAAGATAATTGATCAAAAAAATTCAACAGAATTTCCAAGTGTCTTTTAAGCTTAAGGAAGAATTTAAGATTCTTTGTTTCTGTAATTTTAAATAATGTGTAAAACTTTTATTCTAATAATCTTAAGTGTTCTGCTACAACGCTGAAGTACAGAAACCTTTTTCTCTTGAAACTGTTTTTGATCCTTATATTTAGAAAATAACATTGTTGTGATCAATAGAAGAGATGATAGAGTTCATAGGTGATATCATTTACAAAAAATAATTCCATTATGCTTCGAAATATCATTTTTTTTTTTGCACCCCATTTTCGTATTTGAATGTAAGAAACCATAGCCAAAACTATCATAATTTGCAATCTAATTTGTGTTCTTTCTTTACTACTCATCCCACTTTTGTACTTCCTCAAGAAAAATTTACTCTTTTGAAAAAGGACTTCTTACTTTCATGGTAAAAGAGCACAAGTCTTCCTTCTGTACTGGAAAATGCTTGGGATCCCTTTTTTAAAAATGTTATCAGTGCCTATGTCTTAAAAAAAAAGTAATTCAATAAATACCTTTGGTGTGCCACCAAAATACCTGTTGCAGGCACCTAGGAGTCACACATGTCACACGTTTGCCTGCTCTAATCTAGGAAGTCTTTAAAGGTTGAATTCATTAAAATGTGCTCAGTTGTGTTACTTGTTCTGTTTTTTTTTTTTTTTTTAAATTATGCACGGCTTTGTAATTATTTATTTAAAACCTTCTGCGGTTGTTTTCAAAGGTTTGTTTACTTGTAGATGAGAAGTTAAGCCTTTGTCTTTACAGCTAAATATTCTTGTGAGTAAATGTAAAATTTAGCATATTGTATTTTTACTGCTTAGCACCTTAACAATCTTATTATTTTCAAGAAAACTGTGATGAAAGTGCCTCTTTCTTTCATTCAACAAAATAATATAAATAAATGTGTTTGTACAATATGCATATTCATTTGTGGTTTTTGGAACTTCTTTTAGCTTTAATTTTATGCACTTTAATCTGGAAATGTCACAAGCATGAGAAATAAAAGATGAAAGCTCAGCACATGATTTTGACGGGAGTGAGAGGGAAGGGGTCAAACTTTTACAAATAAAGCTTAATTTTTTTTTATAAGAAAAAAGAGAATAATGATTGGGCCAAAAAAAAAAGTTGAGCAATACAGAATTAACTAATTGCTTCAAAGTACCTTTGTTATTTTACTGATGTTAATTTCTGATTTGACTACATGAAAGTTTAAGATAATATTGCATTAAATTCATATTTACTTGTATTTTTGTTGTAGATTAAATAACGTTATTTCAAAAAATTAAAATTTGTTTGAATAAACTGAGTAATTGTTTACTAAACAAACTTAAAGTAGAAGTAAAGATCTGTAAATGTAATTGTTTTCAAAAAAAAAAAGGAAAATCGTTTTAATAAACTGAGCAATTAATTGTTTATTAAACAAATTTTTAAAACGGAAATAAAGATCTGTAAATGTATAATTTTCACTTGCTGTGATAAATTAAATTTAAGTGCCACATAAGCTGCAACACCTGCTTTACTTACAATTTTTTCCTATATCACAAAAAAGTATATTTTTGATATGTCATTTTTATTTCAGAAAATAAATTATTCATCATTACAATAAAGTCATATTTTAAATGTTTTTGTTGTATATAAAAGATCAAATAATGTATGGCGAGATATGAGAAGATTAAGAGAAGTTCAATATGAAATTCCAAAAAATCACGAAAACATTGTTGGGCTGAAGTGTCTTGTCCTACAATCCTTTTATCAGAAACAGCGTGACATTGCGACCCCCATCCCAAAATTCTGAGGAAGTCTGTAGACTATTTCTGAATTGGAAAGATTTTTTTTCACTTTCTACACGAATTTCTCAATTCAAAGCGAAATAAAAGTATACATAAATCTATGCTGGAGCTCTCAGTGGCTAAGAGATCAAAAACATGCTCCCGCAGCTATTTTTGCCCCAGTTTTCTATTTAATTTTGTAGCTTTTTATCCTAGATAATTTTTTAATTTAGCATTTTATTTTCAAGCATTCCTTTTTGCTAATGCAAAGTAAATCTTTCCACTAATCTAATGCTGGTCTTCCTTGCAGACAACTTTTTAGTTTTCTTAATCTCTGTCGCAAACTACTAAAAAAAGTTCTGCTACTGGGTATAATGAATTCCTTTTTTTTAAAAAATCCTAATTGACTTGGAAAGCGATTACAAATAGAAATCTATTACAAAGTATTTTTGAAATATGTAGTTACAAAAACTATTGTGGGGACATTTGAAGCTAACTCTAGTACATCCGCCATACTTAATCTGTCCTGACAGACCAGAACAAGTCAGAGTAACGGCATGCTGAACTTAAAATAAAATTTCTCCTTGTTGCATTTTATTACATTCTGATTGAAAGTGTAAATACCATGCAACTACTCAAAATTTCATCTGCCTGATGATGTGCATTTATTCAGTTACAATTGTATTATACAATGTGAATTTTGTATGACTAAAGATAATTGAGTTTATTAATGTAGAAAATACAAATGATAGATAATGTGGATTGTCTTTGTATTCATATATTGATGTGTACTGCTTTTTTTTTTGTGCTTTTTATCATGTAGTATAGCTTTCGCTGTGGATTATAAAAAAGACCAAAAGGTAGTGTGCAGTATTTAAAAATGTACTTTAAATTTTCTAATCAAAGCTTTGAAATTAAATATTCAGTTCTACTTGATAACAATAAGGCATAATTCTTGTCCTAAATTATGATAAAAGATGGATGTGAATAAATTATTGTGTCTGTGCATATTTATCTATTTACTACACGAATTTTAAATGTGTATATACTTTCATGTTATTTATTGTGAAGTCTATTGAACTGAGTGCAACCTGTGAAGTAATAGGGAATTTCAGCTAGATGCTTTCCTAAAAACTTACTCCACAATCTTATTTTAGTTTCTGTTGATTTCAATGTGCATGTACCTTTAAATGCGAATTTTTAAAAATGTTTTTGTGTAATATAAAGCAACTAAATGTTTATTTCCTATACATTATTACTTGTGAGGCTTAACACTTTATTGAAAATTCACTCAATTGAATTATTTTTCACTTTCAAATTAGTCACCAGACTTACTTTCCAGGGAAGTAAATCTTATCTTACCCCCGCCAAGTTCTGATCAATTTCTGACAGCCAATTTCTGATGTTTTGAATTTTTCAAATTTGTTTCTTTTGTTGCCAATCCTACCCCTTGCTCTTAAAATTTTATCTCCTTACTAGATATTTTCTGAAATCTAGAGAAAATGTGGAGGGTGCAATTCCTTCCTCTTTTGCTCAAAGTTTTGCCACTATGCTGTATTCATGGGAAAGATAGATTGGATAAATACAAAGAAATGTGCCATTTGTCTGCATCAATCTCATATTTGGTTTGGACAGGAACAAATTTGGAGCTAAGACGGTGACATATGCATATAGAATTGGTTTACTTTTTTTTTATTCTGGAGAAGATCCCCAAAAGTGGCCAAGTAGCAAACATGCTAGCAATATCTTTGTTTGCATTTGGTCTAACAGAGTAGAGTTTTGTGGGGTCTAATGGTATAATTTTGAACAAGGTATAGTCTGATTGTTATGAGTTGGTACTCGGTCACATCTGGTTTGAGAAGAGAATATTTTATGAAAGGTTTATGCAATAGAGGGAGAAAAATGAGTGCGAAAGGACCTGAAAACATGTGTTGTACTTTTGATATTCTTCTCTTTCCGAGACGGCAGCTTCGCTTGTTTGCCTGCCATTGGCAAATGAAAAGAAAAATTGATGACCCATTAAAATCTGGGGAGACGCTCCTGGCAAAGGCACCTATGGCAGGGTGCTAACCAAATAGGCTCGTTTATGACCCTTGTTTACAAACAGCTATTAATGGCCATTTAAATAGTAGATTGACTAAAAAACTTCAACTCCTCCATTTGCAGAATCGCAACTTAAAAGTTTTCAATCTCAACAAGTCAGGATCACACGATTACAAGTCAAAACTACAATTAATTAAATTTGGTTACAATTACAATCATGCAAGAAACACTTGATTATCATTACAATTACAAGATTATGAGCATACCATTGCCAGATTATGATTACACAAAAATGTAATTGATTACACCGATTAAGATTACGTTATCCACGATTAGTCCAAGCCTGGTTGCAATGATACAATAGGACAAGTTATCTGCATAAAATAATGAAGCATTAAAATTTCAATTTTTTTAAAAACTAGTCTGAAAACTCTTCTTAAACTTGAATACCTATTTATGATTTATGATATATATATCAGTAGCTAGTCATAAGTAACTTGTAAATATTGTTGTTAACCAAATGTGTAGAAACTATAAATTCTTTGTTTTTTTTTCAAACTTCTACAGGTATCATCGTGGTCAACAAGTGTACTACGAAGAAAAGGAAGCAGGATCTAAAAAGAGTGGCTCAATTTGTACTATAAGTTCATCTGAAGTAAGTGTTTTAAAATTTGAATCATTAGATAGTACAAAATTCAAAAGTGAATACATTTCAGATTTTTTTTTGTCTTCTTCTGGCGTTATTATGGTGAAGGATAATTCTTAATGCTGCGACAATTATTGAATGATGATTGATTGTTTTCTTTAGTTTCAATGTCTTATTTGACATATTTATTTATTTGTATTATTATTTCAGATTTGGATCAGGAGGACATCTGATTGTAATAAAGTTCGTATTCATATTAACCAACTGCAAAAAGGAAAATTCACAATTCGAAGGAGATCAGCCTAAGTTCATCCAACACCAGATGTGTATTTTGTATATAGAATGTAATGAATATATTATCATACTTACAAATTATGTAAAATGTAAATCTTGATAATATTTTGTTTTATTTATTAAATGTCATATCGTTGAGTTTAGTTTTCTGTTTTGCGGCTGGTCATATTTCAGGGTTCCCATGCCCTTTCAATAAGGGGGGCTGATGCATAAATAAATAAGTCCTGAACTCAAAATAAATGCATTACAAATTAGAACTTTGAGTTTTTGAAGGTGACAAACAACATTTCCCCCCTCTAAAATTACATATTAGTTTTAAATAATACTCTGTATTTGCCTTATAACTTTTTAAAATTCCTCTGAAAGTTTTGCATAAATGTGTCTGTATTAAATAGTACATTTTTTAAATTTACACTGATATCACTTTATTACCAATTGTTGCATTCATATTGAGGAAAATAATTGTAAGACTTTGGAATTCATGCATACAATGGCTCAGTGGTCAGAAGTAGCCAGCTACAAGTAGCAACTAAACTGTAGTACCTACATTTTTAGTAGTTAGTAGCGTAGCACGCTACTTTAAAAACAAAATAGAGTAACAAGTAGTTCAATACAAAAAAAAAAAAAAGTAGTTTGCAGCGATTCTGGAAGTTACAATTACTTTTAAATTAAGTTGAAAAAAAAATATCCATAGCGTAAGAAAAGCGATGGTTACCAGACCCATAGCTTAAAGTTCAAATTTTTTTTTCTGTGATCCTACAAAATATAAGTTCCCATAAAATTAATTAAAATATAGAAAATTAAAATTTTTCTCCTCTGATTTTCCTTATCTAATCAATTTTATGTATATGTATATCGTTGTAAAATTCAAATCAAACTTGACAACTTCTATTTATGTTTTTCAAGTAGCCGCATTGTAAAAATTTGAATCTTATAGCTTTTTAAGCTTTTCTTGCAGCTAATATTTGTAAACGTTTATGTGCTATAATTTATTATAGCAATAATGTTCAGCAAAAAATTTTCTACTAGTCTTTAAAAAAAAAAAAACCTGTATTTCACTTAAGAATTAAAAAAATTCCCCTAGTTTCTACAAAAAAAAAAAAACTTTGATCAAAATAATTATTTTTCCCTTTATTGGAAACATAAAACAAACCACAATTTAATATTCAGCAACCAGTAACAAAAATTATGTTGACTTGTTTTATTGTTCCCCAGATTTCTCGTCTTTTGAAACACTGAAATTTAATTCCACTAATAAATTGCAATGAAGACGCACTTATCAGTTGAATGTTTCTACAATACATGAAAAAAAGTAGATGCATACAACCTAATCCATCAATAGTAACTTATCAGCACTCAAGTTGTAAGCCTAAACCATATGCGCATTTTCTATTGAACTGGTCACAATGCCCCGTTTCCTGTCAGTTTTTTTCTTTTATTCTGGTGCATTTAAAAGAATCACAAGGACCTGCTCTGTCACTTAATGATTTACTTACAATGATTTGATAGTGAACAACTTTCCCCAAGCATCCATTTTACTGTAGCAGAAGCATTCATTTAAATTTGAAATGGTCTAACTAAAGTATTGAATGAAGACATCCTATGTGTAGAAAGAAGGCATGCTTGGAAGAAACCATACTTTGAAAACAAAATCAAACAATTATCCCTCATCTGTCATTGAACCGATGTTTGATTATAAAACACTAAAATTTTCATACGCATTATTTGATCTCTGGCTTTGATTATCAAAAATATTCATGAAAACGAGCATTGCAAAACATACGCTTAAAGAAACATACATATGAAAAATGGCTTTAAAATAAAATGAAAATACTTATCATTAAGCAATAATTTTAATCTTAGCATTATTTATTATTTAAGTATTCGCAATTACATTTGAATATGAACGATAAGAGATTTTGAGATAATATTTCAATAACAATTTTAAATGCTCGATTTAGATCAAAAAAGACAAAACATCAAAAAAAAAAAAAAAATCAGAAAAATGAGGCAATAGTTTAACCTTCTGAAATGCAAATAAATTAATTACATATGATAAAAAAAGTAGCTTGGATTTTAAGAAAATACATATCCTAAAAGAAGGGAGGACTCAAGCTGCAAAATATACTCAAAAAAAAAAAAAATCTAAAAATAAAAAATATCTAAGTGAGGCCATTTAAAAAAGAAAAAAACACAGTAATTTTGCGTTCGACCTGTGTTTTTTTTAGCCTATACGGTTTATTATCCAAGAGTTTTGGAACACACACAAAAGCGTTCTTTAACATATAATTCTAAAAAGCATTTTTATTAAAGGTGCACTGCTGGCTGCTTTCGTTTGAGAACATAAGCTGTTTCTTTAAAACCAAGAAGTTCGACTTTTCATTCCAATTTTGAACAGGTGGAAATAGCCGCTTAAATCATTTATAATTAGTGCGAAAGGCGTTAGAAGAATGAAATATTTAAAAAGTAGGATTTCTAACGTCTGGTGAAAAATATATAACATCATTAAATCGAATGAAAACTGACATTAATTCATAATCACCCTCTGATATTCTTATATTCAAACTAGCGTTTACATTATGTTAGATTTATCACAATTGTGCCATTCCGCAGCTGCCTTTTTATCCATAATATATATTTTTTACTTTACTTGCAGAGCCCGATCATTCTGATAGTGGACATGAGGCTCATTTGTATCTCAGGGCCCCCTAAGGCCCGACTAAGATTTTCAAAGACACTGGGCATAAAATTCATTCTGCCCCCCCCCCCCGCTTCCTATATTTCAGCTTATTCTGAAGTTATAAAATATTTTGATACTTGCGTATTATCACAACCATGCTAAATTTGGTGGTACACTTTTAATCACAAAGTTCAAAAAGTAGAAAAGTTATAGTATACGATAATTATATAATATGAGGTTAAACTTTGTCAGTTTAAAATAAATATCAAAGGTATTATGATATAACTTTTAATATTAAATACAGACTAAACTTGGAGTGGTTTTGAGATTTGCAAATAGATCAATTTTTTAAGGGGAATTTTTATCAATAAATAAAGAAATTTTTTCCTCGTCTTAGCATTTGCGGAAACATCAATGATAACATTGTACTCTAGATTCTGAGTGAAATCATTATTTATTTTTATTTTGCATGATATATTAAGGATATTCTGTCACCCTCCCCTGATATGTAAGAGGAGGGTCCTGTGCCCCGCATGCCCCTGCGGTAATCAGGCTCTGTTTACTTGATTAAAGAATAGGCTCTTTGGAATGCTGAAACACGTGTCTGCTGCTCTTTATTACTATTTTTTCATTTTTAACATCACTTATCGCATTATTATTTCACTTATCGCACGAATGAAAACATTTTATTTAAAATGTGATGGTTTTTGTTTTCTGTAATTTAGTTTCTTTACGAGTGAAAACTAACATGAATATTTTCCAAAAACTTCCAGCTGCGTAAAAAAAAGTGAAGTTTCACAACGTTTGAATTTAAGGTATATATATATATATATATATATATATATATATATATATATATATATATATATATATATATATATATATATATATGGTTATATACCTTTTTTACATTTTATTTATTTTTTGTTGTCAAAATTAAGCTTTTAAAAACGTATGGTGTAAAAAGGCATTTGAAGGCCTTGAAAATTAGTCGCGCTAGCTCATAACATAAGCTGCCGAGACAATACATATTATGTGAGTATGTAGTGTGGTTACTCACACAATTTTTTAGACCAATTTTCTGATCATTTTGAAGATACTAGTGAAGTGTATGGAATAAAGTAAAAAGAGTGCCGGTATTATTATAAGAGCATTATCCAGGACAGAACAGTATAAAAAGACATTTCTGATCTTTTCAAAGAGACTATTAGACAAAAGGTTACTCAAAACAGTCAAACATTGGAAACTTTCTGAATGGAACAAAAAAAAAAGGAAAATTAATTTGAATTCTGAAATTTTGAATCCAAATTATGTTTTTCGCAATCACGAACTGAGACAGGACCCTACTCATTGGAGTTATTGTTTCTAGAAACGGCTCCTGTCCCCCCCCCCTAAGCCTGCCTCTCCTCCTGAGCGGTTACGTGTGCATAGTTGTGTGTGTGCGTAGACCTGTGTGTATGCACGTAGGCGTGTGCGAGTGTATGTGTGTGAAGTCGTGTGTGTGTGTATGTGTGTGAAGTCGTGTGTGTGTGTATGTGTGTGAAGTCGTGTGTGTATGTGTGTGAATGTGCGTGTGTGTATGTGTGTGAACGTGCGTGTGTGTATGTGTGTGAACGTGCGTGTGTGTAGGACATGGATGCCTCCGACCAGGAGATCGGATAGCTCAAAACCGGAGCAGCCGCGCCGCGCCGACAGCAGAGGACGGTGAGCGGTGGTGCTGCAAAGGCTTCTGGTCCAAGTTGAAAAAGGCACGGATACCAAAAACTGTCAAATGAGAACAATAAGCAATCGTGATTGCTCAAAAAAAAAACTTGATTTATTAAAAATAACTATTGAATATTATTTTTTTGTCAATTGTTTGAGGTATTTCAGAGAAGTTAGTCATCAAATGTTTTTAATTTAAGCCAGTTTAAGTCTAGTTAAAGATATTAAAGTTAAAAAAAAGTCACTTATATCGTACAAATAAACCTAATGGACAGAAATTAAAGTCATATTTGTTCTCAATACATAAATATATGTACGATCAGTTCAATAAAATGTTGCGTCAAAATATGTGTTCCCTTGTCTCATTATTTTGGAGATATACATTCTATAATTTAGAAGAAAAATGAACTATCCTTATGCTTTCAAATAAGATCCATATTATGTCTCCTTTTTTGTTGAACTAACAGGTTTTAAGTTGCAACTAGGCAGGAAACTACTTTCTACAGATTCTCTTTTGTACTAGCTTTGATGAGCAGGTAGGCTGTCGCTCAGTGTCACGCGTCCCTAATGAAGCAGAAGGAACTCCCCACCCACTGCGGATTACGAGGGGGGTAAAATTCGTTTGAGAAAAGACTGACTCTTTATGGGTCCACCTGGTATTTCGGTGGTGACACGAATCAGAAATTCTAGAAAAACATGGCCGCCGCTTGGAAGGTTAATTCCGTCATGCATCATCAATAAAGTTCTCACGGATACATGGTGATAGTTTTCTTTTTAATTGATCTTCCATTATTTCTTTAAACTTATGGAATTCTGTTAATCTTTCTACCATTTTAATTCACACATGATAAAAAATAAAAATGGTTTACAACTGACATGCGAAATCTCACCAAGGGTTCTTTGTCTATAATCGCACTATTTTGGCGATAAAAATTTTCAGCGTTAAACATTTTTCATTTTGTTCTACGATAATATATTCAAGAAAATATTTTGCATACTGTCCATTCCAACTAAATGCTGCAGTAAAATAAGGTTAATTAAATAGATTATTTTTAAACTATGCAGAGATAAAAGCTCAAATTTTTTTGCTAATGTCATCAAATCCTTCTTTCGAGCTTAAGGCTGCTCTTCAGTGGGGAAGAAAAACGATGTCGCTTGAAAATGGGCCTTTTCTTTAAACGAAAGCAGTGTACATCAGTGAAATGATTGACACTTCAACAGCCAATAGAACGAACGGTGACCGATGAAAGTGTGGATCATGTGACCTGTCACATTTTGCAGGGGGACAGACCGGACGCTCCCCCTGCTGTGCAAGTCAAGGGAGGTATAGCTGTCGGCGAAATGAAACCGCAGCTTTTTACAGACCCTTCCAAGGAAATTCTAGTTCTTTCCCTCTTGAGTCTTGACTACATAAGTAAAAGAAAAATAACTCAATGTAAAAGGCGCGAAATTTTACATTGCCGCGCATTTTGCAATCCTACTTGTGATATTAATTTAATTGTATTCGCGCTAAAATTAATTTTGAAACTAAGATTTTTTTCCCCCATTAATACGGTTTCAGATCTCATCTAGGAAAAATTAACGAATGAATGAATATTTGCAATAAATAAATTCATAAATTCGTTTTATTTTTAGAAAAATGTTCGTTATTGAAAATTGATGATTTCAAAAAAGGAAGGAAAAAAAAGATAGCCTGCATGACCACACTGAATTTTAACGAAATGAACTCCAAATTCTAACCAAAAAATATTCTTTAAAAATGGATGATCCTACTTAATATATTTGAAAAATCGAGTGCCGAATAAAACTGGGGACTAACTAGTTATCGGTTGGCGAAATTTTTTCGCTTCCCTCTGCCTGTTTGCCACTCTCCCCAACCCCATCCAAGTTGCCAGAAAACATTCTTCTTAGAAATGAAACTAGATCCTCTTTGCATAGTTAATACTTGATTGTACAATAAACATTAATGCCACTAATTAGTTACATTAACCTTTATTTGAACTGATAATATTTATATTTTAGTGCTAAATTAAATACTTCTTTGTTGGTTAGTTATCTGTTTTACAAATGCAGTGGCGAATAGAAAAAAATGTGGCTACTATAATTGCATTTTCTCACCACTGGTGACCAGAAAATTCCCCTAATCTTTATCTTTGAATCCTTTTCTTTTTGAAAAAATATTTATTTATTTATCTAATTTTATATGTAAATGAGAAGGCTACGATAGCATTTCTCAATGGGTTGTTATGGTGAAAGTTCTTTCAAATTGAGCATAACAACGGCAAAGTCGCGGACGGCTACGGATAAGGATTTCCTGAATTTGAAAAATTAAAGATTTTTCTGTGATCTTTGTTTGTATGCAGGGGTGCTCACCCTGCTCCAAGCTCAAAGGCCAAAAATCACTCCTTCCCCCACTCTCAATGTTTGTAAACTATCTTGCGTTGAAATTTTAGAATAAAACTAAACCTAGCACTTTTAGAGTTTCAGATTCCCAGTTACTAAATTCGGCAAAATACATGAGGTATTACATACACTATATGACCAAAAGTATTGGGACACTTTCAAAAATTCACAATTTTACGGATTTCTCGAGAAATAAAAGACCAATTGCTCTCTGCTCTGTAATTTTTTTTCTCATGGAAAGTATAC